>NW_020190825.1:0-24832 GCF_002263795.3 Bos taurus | reverse complement strand
TCACTCTTTTGCACCTGGTTTATCATGCATTGATCATGTGGACTAATCCTGTTCTGATCATGTTTGGTGTCATACAACTGATCATGTGCCTCTGGAGGCAATGAACAAAGAGCTGAGTAGGCAGGAAAATCACGGCAGCAGGCCAATAATCATGGAACTCAGCTCTGAGAAATCATGCTGCCTCAGCTGGCAATAAATCAAAGTAGATGAGCAGGCAGGAATTACGCAGCACCAGGTGGCAATTGTCAAGGAGGATGACAGGCAGGAATCGTGCAACTCAGCTGGCAAATTTCAAGCAGATGAGCAGACAGTAAATCACGCAGCTCTGCAGGCCCTGATCACGTGACGGAGCATGCACTGTTCACATGGCTGATCACAAACCTATCACGTGACTGATCATGCACTGATCACATGGCTCTCATGCACTGATCACGTGATTGCACATGCACTGATCACGTAATTGTATGCACTGATCACGTGCCTATCATGCACTGATGACGTGGCTGATCATGCCATGATCACGTGGCTATACTGCACTGATCACGTTTGCTGATCATAAAACTGTTCACGTGCCTGGTCATACACAGATCACGTGACTAATCATGAAACGATCACGTGGCTATAAATTCACTATCACGTGGGAATATCAGGCACTGATTACGTTGCCGTGTCATTCACAAAGAGAATCACGTGACTATAATCATGAACTGATCACGATATCTAATTCAGTGCACTGATCACGTGCTAGCTGCATTATATATCATTAAGGACACTGCTTCAAATTCTAACGATCAGTGCTCTGATCAGATGAAAGAAGGAAGAGAAACTTGAATCACGTGGCTGAATTCATGACACTGCTCAACGTAGTGATCATGCACTGATCACGTGTCTATCATGCAAGTGCTCACGTGGCTGACCCCTGCAAATGATCACGTAAGCCTAACACATGACTGGTCACGTGGATGAATCATGCAATTGGTAACGTAATTGATCCACGGTTAAACTGATCCCGTGATTGTTTTCAGGCACTGATCAACGTGAACTGATCAGATACCACTGATCACCGTGGCCTATCATGCAAAGCTTACGTGGCTGATCATACAATGATCACCATACCGTACCATATGTACTGGTCACGTGACCTGGATCTATGCACTGATCATTTGTAATTTGATCATGGCCATTGAAAGAAATCAATTGGGGTCTCTTCACTGGATGATATCAGATGCAAAATCAAATCATACTCACTTCTGGCACTGCACCAACTGCGGTTATTCCCGAAGTCACAGTGCATTGAATTTCCGTGTAATGCACACTGTTCATTCCCAACGATGCACCAATGAGAGATGCATAATGGAGTCATATAACTCAACTATACTGGACATAAGCGCTCATGCACTTGTCCATCACGTAATTTGGCTTATCATGCAACTGGATGTCAACCGTGGACTGATCAAATCATACAACTGATCACGTGATCAGTGCCACCTGGTCATCCAAAGATCACGTTTGGAAGCTCTCACACTCATGAAAATTGACTGTAACGGGCTAATGTACCCTGCTCTCCCCCGCCCCCGCTATCATGCCACTGATCCACGGGCTGACTGATCATTTATTCTCACACGTATCCATATGTTGATGAACTCGATCAATGAAGCCCTGAATCCACCAACGTTGGATCGGCAGTGCTAAAATCATGACAGACCTAAGAACATCACCGTAGCTAATTCATTGCCAGTGACACGTCTGCACTTGCACTAATATCATGCACCATACTCCTGGTTGATCCCAATAGATTTGAATCAATGCCACACCAGATTTAAGTTTCACCCATGTCATCAGTGCAATGATAGCATCAACATGTTTTACTTGCGATCTCAACGTGCCTATACAATTAGCGTTTGATTCATGCAGTGCACATCACCCTTGTGATCAGTGGAGCATTAGAGCCACGTGTATCAGTTGCAAATCAGCTCACATGCGCTAGATTGATAGTTGCTATGTGAATCACGACCACGTTGAACTTTATTTGCTTGAATGCTTCTAGAGTACACGTAATTCACGGCAACAATGCCACCTGCTAGAGCCTTGCGATGATCTTACTGTACTTGCATCATTGATTGATAATTGCCCAGCTGAGTTGCACGACCTTCCTCGGCCTTCATCCTCCTTGACAAATTGCCACCTGCTGCGCGTAATCCCTGCATGCTCAGTCTACTTGAATTGCCAGCTTGTGTAGCAGGGCACATGATGTTTTCAGAGCCTGAGTTCCATGATTATTGCGCCTGCTGACTGATTCCTGCCTACTCAGCTCTTTGTCATTGCTCCAGAGGTTTTTATTGATCAGTGTATGACAACCAACATGATCAGTATGATCACCGGTCAAATGATCATGCCATGATAAGCCAGGTGATCAGTGCATGAGGTGCAATTACGCTCCTCTCAGGTGCTATATACATACATGTGACCAAATACATGGTAGCTGCGTGATCATGCATGCATCAGGCCATGTGAGCAGTGCCCATGATAGGTCAGCGTGGATGAGATGCATGCATCACGTCACATGATCAGTGCATAATCAGTCACTCAGTGCCAGATAAGTCACCTGATCAGTGCAAATGATCAATTACGTGATCAGTTGCATGATCCCTCATGAACCTTAGTATCATAGGTAGCCTATCGTGCCTCATTCTCATTGATCAGCGCGACGATATAGCAGTGCGCATGATAGTCCATCTGGTTTTGCGAGGTGGCATGATCAGTTTCGGGTCGCAGATAGTTGATCAGCTCATATGCTCGCACTTTGCTTCCGTCAATCTTGCAGCTTTGACAGTCATAGCAACTGATCTCGACATTGCATGAGATTCTGTACACCCATGTACTTGGATTCAGCATAGTCACGTGGATCATGCTCGATCCTAGGATCAATCGTAATTCTTGACTGCATATCAGTTCGCACTTGGATCACCGAGTGCTGTGCAAGCTCATGTTGATTTTTCACGTGCATTGATATTAGTGACGTGATCAGTGGCGGCAAGATCTCAGTTTGGATCAAGTGTATGATTCTCAAACCTCATGCTTTGTGTGCAGTAGCCACGATTGCCAGGTAATAGAGTGCATAGCATTAGGCCAGATGATCCAGTGCATTATCAGTAACGTTGATCAGTGTTCGCCAATGTAATTTCAGTGCATGATAGCCAACACTTTGATCAGTGCATGAACCAGCACGTGATCATTCTATTGATCAGCCACGTGGAGTGGAGTGTTTATGATATGCCTCATGATCAGTGCTGCAGTCAGTTCAACGTACATTCTGTGCATGACCAGGCACGTGATCAGCTGTCTTGAAGTTACCCAGCAAGTTACAGTGGCATTGAATAGCACCTGATCAGTGGCTGTATTGGATTGCAGAACCAGTGGAACAGTGTATGATCAGCCACGGGATGATCGAGTGCATGATTGCAGTGTTTACGCTGAGCAGTGTTCATTTGATCCAGCCACGTGATTCAGTGCTATCGCAGGGTCAGACACATTTAACAGTTGTATGATCAGGCATCGGATCAATTGCACATGATATCCAAGTGACAGTGCATAATCAATTTCACGTGTTCAGTGTATGTCAGCCACTGAATCCATGTGAACAGTGCAGTGCACAGTCAGTGATTCTTGTGCTGACCCAGACATGTGATCTGTGTATGGACTAGCCAAGTTATCCAGTGCATGATAGCCACCTGATCAGGTGCATGATCAGTAACGTGAACAGGTGATGATCAGCCACGTGATCAGTGCTATGATACCTATCGTGATCAGTTCATGATTTAGTCACGTGATCTGTGCATGACCAGGCGCAATACGTAATCAGTGCGGAGGTCGATATCCACGTGCTCCAGTTGAATTATAGCCACCTCGATCAGTTACTATGATTATTCACGTGCATCTGTGCATGACCAGGCACGTGAACAGTGTATGATCAGCCACGTTTGAGGTGCAGTGCATTATAGCACGTGATTCATTGCATGAATCAGTCAAGTGATCAGTGCATGATCAGTCACGTAATCTGTGCTGACAGGCACGTGATCAGTGTATGACCAGCCAAGTGATCAGTGCATGATCAGCCACCGTGAACGTACATGCGATTGCTACTAGTGTAATACTGTCATGTGCAGCCCTTGTAGAGGCATGTTTCCACGATGCCCTCCAGCTCGCTCTGCTCGAGTCACAGTGAAACACAGCTGCCAGTTGACTCCATATACATTACTAATCTCCGCTAGCATGATGCATGTACATGACCAGCGTATAGTGGCTGTCCTACGACCTTTAGCACTCATTGCATGACCAGCCCACGGTGAGCAGTTGCATTGATAACCATTGTTGGCATGTGTTTGCATGATCAGTTAGGGTGAGCAGAGTCATGTTTCGCCACGATCAGTGCATGGATAGCCACCGTGATCAGAGGCATGATAGCTGCTGTGAGTAGTGCCACGATCATAGCCACGTGATCAGTGGCATGTCAGACACTGACGTTAACACTGCGTCATGATCCAGCCACGTTGATTTCAGTGCATGACTATCCATGTGGATCCAGTGCATGATCAATCACGTATCAGTTGTATGATCAGTGCCCCACAGACAATGTGCATGCTCAGTCAAGCGGTGCATCAGGGCCTTCTGCTCGGCTGCTCTCTTTATTACTGCTGCTCATCTCGCTTGCATTGGCCAGCTGAGCTGCAACTATACACATAGATCCTGGTACTGCTCTCTTAACAGATTGGCCAGCAATAGCATCAACACGGCCGCGTGCCTGTGCTGCGTACTTTCCTGCCGCTACACTGCTTGCAAGTTTGTTCTAGCTCATCTCCTTCTTGCTCCTTAGCCTGGACAGCAGCATGATTCCTCACAGCTGAGTCCCATGATTATGCCTGCTGACTTTTGATTCGTGGCCTACTCAGCTCTTTGTTTATTGCCCCAGAGGCATATCAGTGTATGATAGCAAACATGATCAGCGCATATCAGACACATGATCAGCGCCCCCACTTTGGAAAGGTGCCAATGAAAAAGGTGATCAGTATAATGATAGTCATTGTGATTCAGTCCACTGCTGACAATACAACGGAGGAATCAGTCAGGCACTATCATGCAGGTAAACAGTGCCACTGATCATGCCAGGTTGATCCAGTGCAGCATTGCATAGCTACTGTTGAGATGTCAGTTTCATTAGATTAGTCACGTAGTTATCTGTGCCATATGGACCCAGCACAAGTGATCAGTGCATGATAGCCCACGTGATCAGTGCATGATCAGTCTCGGAGTGATCAGCTCGCAATGATGGCAGTCACGTGATCAGTGGGGTATTGATCAGGCCCACGTGATCAGTGCATGATTGCAGTGCCACATGATCAAAGTTGCATGATCAATTTACAATATCGAATCAAGTGCGGTTTAATGGATCAGTCACTGAATCAGTGTGGATGATCAGTCCACAATGATCGAAGTGCATGCCATAAGCCAGGTTGATCAGTGCATGATCAGTTACGGTGGACTCAGTGCAAATGTTCATCAACGGTCGCATGTGACCAGTACATGGGTAGCTGCGTGATCCACCTATGCCTGATCAGCACATGAGCAGCGCATTGAGTTAGCGCACAATGTTGATGTCTAACAGGTGCATTGAATCAAGTTTCGACGACTAGGGACATGCGAAAGTCGTGACCTGACAACTCAGCTATGAGGCCTAACTCTGATGTCCAAAGCCGTAGATCAGTGGAAGATAGCCACGTGCATCAGCGTGCATGAGCAGACATCTATATTTCACGCCTAGATCCATTGCAGCATAATGCACTGCACCGTGACGCAATGTCACGCATGAGGTAGGACGCTGTATCACGTCTTACTCGCTCATTGGCTGGCTGTGCATCAGCCATACACAGTAATCAGTGAGATGATAGGCCAATCACCTGATCAGTGCATGATCCACGTTCGTGTCACGTTGTGATCAGTATGTGGTCACTTCATAAAGCTGTCACGTGGATGATCGCTATACGATTCACGCTCGTTTAGCTAATCTCAGATGACGTGGCTTGATCATTACTTGCTCCGGCAAACTACTATGCTGATCAAAGTCATGTGACCAGTACATGGTTGCTATTATGATCATTTCGCCTGATATATCACGAGGGTCCATCCATGCGACCCCTGTACGGGCTGAATCACCCTGCAGTAATGTGAAAGTTCATTATAGCAACCATTGTTGTTTGTTGTTTTTCTTTTTATGTCACAGAACTGATCATTGCACTGATCACGTGATGATCATGCATGATCACGTGACTATCCCATGCACTGATCAGTTGGCTATCATTCACTGATTTACTGCTGATCATTGCAATAACATAAACTACCCCTTGATAGTCACTTGCTGATATGCCAATATCAATAAAACATGCTGAAGAGTGCCATCACGTGCTGCTATGATACATGCCACGTATCCAGAGTGCTGATCAGTTTTCCGGAGCAAAGTATGATCAGCCACTTGATCAGTGCATGATAGCCACGTGAACACTGCATGAACAATCACGTGATCAGTGTATGATCAGCCACGAGAACAGTGCATGCTCCGTCACGTGATCAGGGCCTGCTGAGCTGCGTGATTAATGTCTGCTCATCTGCTTGACAATTGCCAGCTGAGTTGCACGATTCCTGCCTGTCATCTCCTTGACAATTGCCACCTGTGCTGCGTAATTCCTGCCTGCTCATCTACTTGATTATTGCCAGCTGAGCAGCATGATTTCTCAGAGCTGAGTTCCATGATAATTGCCTGCTGACTGATTCCTGCCTATTCAGCTCTTTTTTCATTGCCTCCAGAGGCACATGATCAGTGTATGACACCAAACACGATCAGCACAGGATCAGTCACATGATCAATGCATGATAAGCCCGGTGATCAGTGCATGATCAATTACGTGATCAGTGCATGATCAGTCATGTGACCAGTACATGGTAGCTGCGTGATCATTGCATGATAAGCCAAGTGAGCAGTGCATGATAGCCACGTGATCAGTGCATGATCAGTCACGTGATCAGTGCATGATCAGTCACGTGATCAGTGCATGATCAATTACGTGATCATTGCATGATCAGTCACGTGACCAGTACATGGTAACTACGTGATCATTGCATGACAAGCCAAGTGAGCAGTGCATGATAGCCACGTGATCTGTGCATGATAGCCACGTGATCAGTGCATGATCAGTCACATGATACGTGTGAGATCAGCCACGTGATCAGTGCATGATAGCCACGTTATCAATTCATGAGTTGTCACGTGATCTTTGCATGACCAGGCACGTGATCAGTGTATGATCAGCCACGTGATCAGTGCATGATAGCCACGTGATCAGTGCATGATCAGTCATGTGAACAGTGCATGATCAGTCACGTGATCAGTGTATGATCACCCAAGTGATCAATGCATGATCAATTACATGATCAGTGCATGATCAGTCACGTGACCAGTACATGGTAGGTATGTGATCATTGTATGATCAGCCACGTAAGCTGTGCATGATAGCCACGTGATCAGTGTATGATCAGTCACGTGATCAGTGCATGAACAATCACGGGATCAGTTCATGATCAATTACGTTACCATTGCATGATCAGTCACGTGACCAGTACATGTTAGCTACGTGATCATTGCAGGGTCAGCCACGTGAGCACTGCATGATAGACACGTGATCAGTGCATGATCAGCTACGTGAGCAGTGTATGATCAGCCACGTGATCAGTTTCTGATCAGACACCATGAACAGTGTATGATCAGCCACGTGATCAGTGCATGATAGATACGTGATCAGTTCATGATTAGTCACGTGATCTGTGAATGACAGGCACGTAATCAGTGCCTGATATCCACGTGATCAGTGAATTATAGCCACGTGATCAGTTCATGATTAGTCACGTGATCTGTGTATGACCAGGCACGTGAACAGTTTATGATCAGCCACGTGATCAGTGCAGTATAGCCACGTGATCAGTGCATGATCAGCCACGTCATCAGTGCATGATAGGCACGTGATCAGTGCATACAATTACGTGATCAGTGCATGTGCAATCACGTGATCAGTGCATGAGAGCCATGTGATCAGTGCATGATCAGTCACGTGATAGGTTTGTGATCAGCCATGTGAACAGTGCATGCTCCGTCACGTGATCAGGGCCTGCAGAGCTGCGTGATTACTGTCTGCTCATCTGCTTGACAATTGCCAGCTGAGTTGCACGATTCCTGCCTGTCATCTCCTTGACAATTGCCACCTGTGCTGCGTAATTCCTGCCTGCTCATCTACTTGATTATTGCCAGCTGAGCAGCATGATTTCTCAGAGCTGAGTTCCATGATTATTGCCTGCTGCCTGATTCCTGCCTACTCAGCTCTTTGTTCATTGCCTCCAGAGGCACATGATCAGTGTATGACACCAAACATGATCAGAACAGGATTAGTCACATGATCAATGCATGATAAACCAGGTGTCAGTGCATGATCAATTACGTGATCAGTGCATGATCAGTCAGGTGACCAGTACATGGTAGCTGCATGATCATTGCATGATCATTCACGTGATCAGTGCATGATCAGCCACGTGATCAATGCATGATCAGCCACATGATCAGTGCATGATCAATTACGTGATCATTGCATGATCAGCCACGTGAGCAGTGCATGATAGCCACGTGATCAGTGCATGATCTGTCACATGATCAGTGTATGATCAACCACGTGATCAATGCATGATCAGCCACATGATCAGTGCATGATCAATTACGTGATCAGTGCATGATCACTCACGTGACCAGTACATGGTAGCTATGTGATCATTGCATGATCAGCCAAGTAATCAGTGAATGATAGCCAACTGATCAGTGCATGATCAGTCACGTGATCAGTGCTTGGTGAGTCACGTGATGAGTGCAAGATCAGTCACGTGATCAGTGTATGATGATCCACGTGATCAGTGCATGTGAAGTCATGTTATCAATGCATGATAGCTCTTTGATCAGTGCACGATCAGTCCCGTGAAGACTGCATGATCAGCCAAGTGACCAGTGCAAGATAGCTACGTGATCAGTGCATGATCAGTCACATGATCAGTGCATGATCAGCCACGTCATCAGTGCATGATAGCCACGTGATCAGTGCATACAATTACGTGATCATTGCATGTGCAATCACGTGATCAGTGCATGAGAGCCACGTGATCAGTGCATGAATAGTCACGTGATAGGTGTGTGATCAGCCACGTGGACACTGCATGCTCAGTCACGTGATGAGGGCCTGCTGAGCTGCGTGATTACTGTCTGCTCATCTGCTTGACAATTGCCAGCTGAGCTGCATGATTCCTGCCTGTCATCTCCTTGACAATTGCCACCTGTGCTGCGTAATTCCTGCCTGCTCATCTACTTGATTATTGCCAGCTGAGCAGCATGATTTCTCAGAGCTGAGTTCCATGATTATTGCCTGCTCACTGATTCCTGCCTACTCAGCTCTTTGTTCATTGCCTCCAGAGGCACATGATCAGTGTATGACACCAAACATGATCAGCACAGGATCAGTCACATGATCAATGCATGATAAGCCAGGTGATCAGTGCATGATCAATTACGTGATCAGTGCATGATCAGTCATGTGACCAGTACATGGTAGCTGCGTAAACATTGCACGATCAGCCACGGGAGCAGTGCATGATAGCCACGTGATCAGTGCATGATCAGTCTCCTGATCAGTGCATGATCAGTCACGTGATCAGTGCATGATCAGCCACGTGATCAGTGCATGATCAATTATGTTATCACTGCATGATCAGTCACGTGACCAGTACATGGTAGCTACGTGATCATTGCATGATCAGCCACGTGATCAGTGCATGATAGCCATGTGATCAGTGCATGATCAGTTTCGGGAGCAGAGTATGATCAGCCACTTGATCAGTGCATGATAGCCACGTGATCACTGCATGATCTGTCACATGATCAGTGTATGATCATCCACGTGATCAGTGCATTGGCAGTCCTGTGATCAGTGCATGATATAGACATGATCAGTGCATGATCAGTCTTGTGATCAGTGTATGATCAACCATGTGATCAGTGCACGATAGCCAGGTAATGAGTACATGATAGCCTACTGATCAGTGCATGATCAGTCACGTGATCAGTGCATGGTCAGTCACGTGATCAGTGCATGATCAGTCACGTGATCAGTGTATGATCATCCAAGTGACCAGTGCATATGGAGTCATGTAATCAATATATGATAGCGCCGTGATCAGTGCACGATCAGTCCCCTGATGAGTGTATGATCAGCCAAGTGATCAGTGCAAGATAGCTACGTGATCAGTGCATGATCAGTCACATGATCAGTGCATGATCAGCCACGTCATCAGTGCATGATAGCCACGTGATCAGTGCATACAATTTCGTGATCAGTGCATGCGCAATCACGTGATCAGTGCATGAGAGCCACGTGATCAGTGCATGATCAGTCACGTGATAGGTATGTGATCAGCCACGTGAACAGTGCATGCTCAGTCACGTGATCAGGGCCTGCTGAGCTGCGTGATTACTGTCTGCTCATCTGATTGATAATTGCCAGCTGAGTTGCACGATTCCTGCCTGTCATCTCCTTGACAATTGCCACCTGTGCTGCGTAATTCCTGCCTGCTCATCTACTTGATTATTGCCAGCTGAGCAGCATGATTTGTCAGAGCTGAGTTCCATGATTATTGCCTGCTGACTGATTCCTGCCTACTCAGCTCTTTGTTCATTGCCTCCAGAGGCACATGATCAGTGTATGACACCAAACATGATCAGCACATGATCAGTCAAATGATCAATGCATGATAAGCCAGGTGATCAGTGCATGATCAATTACGTGATCAGTGCATGATCAGTCATGTGACCAATACATGGTAGCTGCGTGATCATTGCATGATCAGCCATGTGAGCAGTGCATGATAGCCACGTGATGAGTGCATGATCAGTCACATGATCAGTGCATAATCAGTCACGTGATCAGTGCATGATAAGGCACGTGATCAGTGCATGATCAATTACGTGATCAGTGCATGATCAGTCACGTGACCAGTACATGGTAGCTACGTGATCATTGCATGATCAGCCACGTGATCAGTGCATGATAGCCACGTGATCAGTGCATGATAGCCACGTGATCAGTGCATGACCAGTCACGTGATCAGTGCATGATCAGCCACATGATCAGGGCATGATAGCCACGGGATCATTGCATGACAGCCAAGTGATCAGTGCATGATCAGCCAGGTGATCAGTGCATGATAGCTACATGATCAGTTCATGATTAGTCACGTGATCTGTGTATGACCAGGCAGGTGATCAGTGTATGATCAGCCACGTGAACAGTGCATGATAGCCACGTGATCAGTGCATGATCCGTCACCTGATGGGTGTATGATCAGACACGTGACCGGTACATGGTAACTACATGATCATTGCATGATCAGCAACGTGAGTAGTGCATGATAGCCCCATGATCAGTGCATGATCAGTCAGGTAATCTGTGCATGACCAGGCACGTGATCAGTGTATGACCAGCCAAGTGATCAGTGCATGATAGCCATGTGATCCGTGCATACAATTACGTGATCATTGCATGTGCAATCACGTGATCAGTGCATGAGAGCCACGTGATCAGTGCATGAATAGTCACGTGATAGGTGTGTGATCAGCCACGTGGACACTGCATGCTCAGTCACGTGATGAGGGCCTGCTGAGCTGCGTGATTACTGTCTGCTCATCTGCTTGACAATTGCCAGCTGAGCTGCATGATTCCTGCCTGTCATCTCCTTGACAATTGCCACCTGTGCTGCGTAATTCCTGCCTGCTCATCTACTTGATTATTGCCAGCTGAGCAGCATGATTTCTCAGAGCTGAGTTCCATGATTATTGCCTGCTCACTGATTCCTGCCTACTCAGCTCTTTGTTCATTGCCTCCAGAGGCACATGATCAGTGTATGACACCAAACATGATCAGCACAGGATCAGTCACATGATCAATGCATGATAAGCCAGGTGATCAGTGCATGATCAATTACGTGATCAGTGCATGATCAGTCATGTGACCAGTACATGGTAGCTGCGTAAACATTGCACGATCAGCCACGGGAGCAGTGCATGATAGCCACGTGATCAGTGCATGATCAGTCTCCTGATCAGTGCATGATCAGTCACGTGATCAGTGCATGATCAGCCACGTGATCAGTGCATGATCAATTATGTGATCACTGCATGATCAGTCACGTGACCAGTACATGGTAGCTACGTGATCATTGCATGATCAGCCACGTGATCAGTGCATGATAGCCATGTGATCAGTGCATGATCAGTTTCGGGAGCAGAGTATGATCAGCCACTTGATCAGTGCATGATAGCCACGTGATCACTGCATGATCTGTCACATGATCAGTGTATGATCATCCACGTGATCAGTGCATTGGCAGTCCTGTGATCAGTGCATGATATAGACATGATCAGTGCATGATCAGTCTTGTGATCAGTGTATGATCAACCATGTGATCAGTGCACGATAGCCAGGTAATGAGTACATGATAGCCTACTGATCAGTGCATGATCAGTCACGTGATCAGTGCATGGTCAGTCACGTGATCAGTGCATGATCAGTCACGTGATCAGTGTATGATCATCCAAGTGACCAGTGCATATGGAGTCATGTAATCAATATATGATAGCGCCGTGATCAGTGCACGATCAGTCCCCTGATGAGTGTATGATCAGCCAAGTGATCAGTGCAAGATAGCTACGTGATCAGTGCATGATCAGTCACATGATCAGTGCATGATCAGCCACGTCATCAGTGCATGATAGCCACGTGATCAGTGCATACAATTTCGTGATCAGTGCATGCGCAATCACGTGATCAGTGCATGAGAGCCACGTGATCAGTGCATGATCAGTCACGTGATAGGTATGTGATCAGCCACGTGAACAGTGCATGCTCAGTCACGTGATCAGGGCCTGCTGAGCTGCGTGATTACTGTCTGCTCATCTGATTGATAATTGCCAGCTGAGTTGCACGATTCCTGCCTGTCATCTCCTTGACAATTGCCACCTGTGCTGCGTAATTCCTGCCTGCTCATCTACTTGATTATTGCCAGCTGAGCAGCATGATTTGTCAGAGCTGAGTTCCATGATTATTGCCTGCTGACTGATTCCTGCCTACTCAGCTCTTTGTTCATTGCCTCCAGAGGCACATGATCAGTGTATGACACCAAACATGATCAGCACATGATCAGTCAAATGATCAATGCATGATAAGCCAGGTGATCAGTGCATGATCAATTACGTGATCAGTGCATGATCAGTCATGTGACCAATACATGGTAGCTGCGTGATCATTGCATGATCAGCCATGTGAGCAGTGCATGATAGCCACGTGATGAGTGCATGATCAGTCACATGATCAGTGCATAATCAGTCACGTGATCAGTGCATGATAAGGCACGTGATCAGTGCATGATCAATTACGTGATCAGTGCATGATCAGTCACGTGACCAGTACATGGTAGCTACGTGATCATTGCATGATCAGCCACGTGATCAGTGCATGATAGCCACGTGATCAGTGCATGATAGCCACGTGATCAGTGCATGACCAGTCACGTGATCAGTGCATGATCAGCCACATGATCAGGGCATGATAGCCACGGGATCATTGCATGACAGCCAAGTGATCAGTGCATGATCAGCCAGGTGATCAGTGCATGATAGCTACAGGATCAGTTCATGATTAGTCACGTGATCTGTGTATGACCAGGCAGGTGATCAGTGTATGATCAGCCACGTGAACAGTGCATGATAGCCACGTGATCAGTGCATGATCCGTCACCTGATGGGTGTATGATCAGACACGTGACCGGTACATGGTAACTACATGATCATTGCATGATCAGCAACGTGAGTAGTGCATGATAGCCCCATGATCAGTGCATGATCAGTCAGGTAATCTGTGCATGACCAGGCACGTGATCAGTGTATGACCAGCCAAGTGATCAGTGCATGATAGCCACGTGATCCGTGCATGATCAGTCACGTGATCAGTGTATGATCAGCCACGTGATCAGTGCATGATCAGCCATATGATCAGTGCATGATCAATTACATGATCAGTGCATGATCAGTCACGTGATCAGTGCATGATCAGGCAAATGATCAGTGCATGATCAATTACGTGATCAGTGCATGATCAGTCATGTGACCAGTACATGGTTGCTACGTGATCATTGCATGATCAGCCACTTGATCAGTGCATGATAGCCACGTGGTAACTAAATGATCAATCACGTGATCAGTGTATGATCAGCCACGTGAACAGTGCATGCTCAGTCACGTGATCAGGGCCTGCTGAGCTGCGTGATTACTGTCTGCTCATCTGCTTGACAATTGCAAGCTGAGCTGCACGATTCCTCCTTGTCATCTCCTTGACAATTGCCACTGTGCTGCGTAATTCCTGTCTGCTCATCTACTTGATTATTGCCAGCTGAGCAGCATGATTTCTCAGAGCTGAGTTCCATGATTATTGCCTGCTGCCTGATTCCTGCCTACTCAGCTCTTTGTTCATTGCCTCCAGAGGCACATGATCAGTGTATGACACCAAACATGATCAGCACAGGATCAGTCACATGATCAATGCATGATAAGCCAGGTGATCAGTGCATGATCAATTAAGTGATCAGTGCATGATCAGTCATGTGACCAGTACATGGTAGCTGCGTGAACATTGCACGATCAGCCACGGGAGCAGTGCATGGTAGCCACGTGATCAGTGCATGATCAGTCTCGTGATCAGTGCATGATCAGTCACGTGATCAGTGCATGATCAATTATGTGATCACTGCATGATCAGTCACGTGACCAGTACATGGTAGCTACGTGATCATTGCATGATCAGCCACGTGATCAGTGCATGATAGCCATGTGATCAGTGCATGATAGACACGTGATCAGTTCATGATCAGTCACGTGATACGTGTGTGATCAGCCACGTGATCAGTGCATGATAGCCACTTGAACAGTGCATGATCAGTCACGTGAACAGTGCATGATCAGTCATGTGATGAGTGTGTGATCAGCCACGTGATCAGTGCATGATCAGTTACGTGATCACTGCATGATCAGTCACGTGACCAGTACATGGTAGCTATGTGATCATTGTATGATCAGCCACGTAAGCAGTGCATGATAGCCACGTGATCAGTGCATGATGAGTCACGTGATCAGTGCATGATCAATTATGTGAGCAGTGTATGATCAGCCACGTGATCAGTTTCTGATCAGACACATGAACAGTGTATGATCAGCCACGTGATCAGTGCATGATAGATACGTGATCAGTTCATGATTAGTCACGTGATCTGTGAATGACAGGCACGTAATCATTGCCTGATATCCACGTGATCAGTGAATTATAGCCACGTGATCAGTTCATGATTAGTCACGTGATCTGTGCATGACCAGGCACGTGAACATTTTATGATCAGCCACGTGATCAGTGCAGTATAGCCACGTGATCAGTGCATGATCAGCCACGTCATCAGTGCATGATAGGCACGTGATCAGTGCATACAATTACGTGATCAGTGCATGTGCAAATACGTGATCAGTGCATGAGAGCCACGTGATCAGTGCATGATCAGTCACGTGATAGGTGTGTGATCAGCCATGTGAACAGTGCATGCTCCGTCACGTGATCAGGGCCTGCAGAGCTGCGTGATTACTGTCTGCTCATCTGCTTGACAATTGCCAGCTGAGCTGCACGATTCCTGCCTGTCATCTCCTTGACAATTGCCACCTGTGCTGCGTAATTCCTGCCTGCTCATCTACTTGATTATTGCCAGCTGAGCAGCATGATTTCTCAGAGCTGAGTTCCATGATTATTGCCTGCTGCCTGATTCCTGCCTACTCAGCTCTTTGTTCATTGCCTCCAGAGGCACATGATCAGTGTATGACACCAAACATGATCAGAACAGGATTAGTCACATGATCAATGCATGATAAACCAGGTGTCAGTGCATGATCAATTACGTGATCAGTGCATGATCAGTCAGGTGACCAGTACATGGTAGCTGCATGATCATTGCATGATCATTCACGTGATCAGTGCATGATCAGCCACGTGATCAATGCATGATCAGCCACATGATCAGTGCATGATCAATTACGTGATCATTGCATGATCAGCCACGTGAGCAGTGCATGATAGCCACGTGATCAGTGCATGATCTGTCACATGATCAGTGTATGATCAACCACGTGATCAATGCATGATCAGCCACATGATCAGTGCATGATCAATTACGTGATCAGTGCATGATCACTCACGTGACCAGTACATGGTAGCTATGTGATCATTGCATGATCAGCCAAGTAATCAGTGAATGATAGCCAACTGATCAGTGCATGATCAGTCACGTGATCAGTGCTTGGTGAGTCACGTGATGAGTGCAAGATCAGTCACGTGATCAGTGTATGATGATCCACGTGATCAGTGCATGTGAAGTCATGTAATCAATGCATGATAGCTCTTTGATCAGTGCACGATCAGTCCGGTGAAGAGTGCATGATCAGCCAAGTGACCAGTGCAAGATAGCTACGTGATCAGTGCATGATCAGTCACATGATCAGTGCATGATCAGCCACGTCATCAGTGCATGATAGCCACGTGATCAGTGCATACAATTACGTGATCATTGCATGTGCAATCACGTGATCAGTGCATGAGAGCCACGTGATCAGTGCATGAATAGTCACGTGATAGGTGTGTGATCAGCCACGTGGACACTGCATGCTCAGTCACGTGATCAGAGCCTGCTGAGCTGCGTGATTACTGTCTGCTCATCTGCTTGACAATTGCCAGCTGAGCTGCATGATTCCTGCCTGTCATCTCCTTGACAATTGCCACCTGTGCTGCGTAATTCCTGCCTGCTCATCTACTTGATTATTGCCAGCTGAGCAGCATGATTTCTCAGAGCTGAGTTCCATGATTATTGCCTGCTCACTGATTCCTGCCTACTCAGCTCTTTGTTCATTGCCTCCAGAGGCACATGATCAGTGTATGACACCAAACATGATCAGCACAGGATCAGTCACATGATCAATGCATGATAAGCCAGGTGATCAGTGCATGATCAATTACGTGATCAGTGCATGATCAGTCATGTGACCAGTACATGGTAGCTGCGTGAACATTGCACGATCAGCCACGGGAGCAGTGCATGATAGCCACGTGATCAGTGCATGATCAGTCTCCTGATCAGTGCATGATCAGTCACGTGATCAGCCACGTGATCAGTGCATGATCAATTATGTGATCACTGCATGATCAGTCACGTGACCAGTACATGGTAGCTACGTGATCATTGCATGATCAGCCACGTGATCAGTGCATGATAGCCATGTGATCAGTGCATGATCAGTTTCGGGAGCAGAGTATGATCAGCCACTTGATCAGTGCATGATAGCCACGTGATCACTGCATGATCTGTCACATGATAAGTGTATGATCATCCACGTGGTCAGTGCATTGGCAGTCCTGTGATCAGTTCATGATATAGACATGATCAGTGCATGATCAGTCTTGTGATCAGTGTATGATCAACCATGTGATCAGTGCACGATAGCCAGGTAATGAGTACATGATAGCCTACTGATCAGTGCATGATCAGTCACGTGATCAGTGCATGGTCAGTCACGTGATCAGTGCATGATCAGTCACGTGATCAGTGTATGATCATCCAAGTGACCAGTGCATATGGAGTCATGTAATCAATATATGATAGCGCCGTGATCAGTGCACGATCAGTCCCCTGATGAGTGTATGATCAGCCAAGTGATCAGTGCAAGATAGCTACGTGATCAGTGCATGATCAGTCACATAATCAGTGCATGATCAGCCACGTCATCAGTGCATGATAGCCACGTGATCAGTGCATACAATTACGTGATCAGTGCATGCGCAATCACGTGATCAGTGCATGAGAGCCACGTGATCAGTGCATGATCAGTCACGTGATAGGTATGTGATCAGCCACGTGAACAGTGCATGCTCAGTCACGTGATCAGGGCCTGCTGAGCTGCGTGATTACTGTCTGCTCATCTGATTGATAATTGCCAGCTGAGTTGCACGATTCCTGCCTGTCATCTCCTTGACAATTGCCACCTGTGCTGCGTAATTCCTGCATGCTCATCTACTTGATTATTGCCAGCTGAGCAGCATGATTTTTCAGAGCTGAGTTCCATGATTATTGCCTGCTGACTGATTCCTGCCTACTCAGCTCTTTGTTCATTGCCTCCAGAGGCACATGATCAGTGTATGACACCAAACATGATCAGCACATGATCAGTCAAATGATCAATGCATGATAAGCCAGGTGATCAGTGCATGATCAATTACGTGATCAGTGCATGATCAGTCATGTGACCAATACATGGTAGCTGCGTGATCATTGCATGATCAGCCATGTGAGCAGTGCATGATAGCCACGTGATGAGTGCATGATCAGTCACATGATCAGTGCATAATCAGTCACGTGATCAGTGCATGATAAGGCACGTGATCAGTGCATGATCAATTACGTGATCAGTGCATGATCAGTCACGTGACCAGTACATGGTAGCTACGTGATCATTGCATGATCAGCCACGTGATCAGTGCATGATAGCCACGTGATCAGTGCATGATAGCCACGTGATCAGTGCATGACCAGTCACGTGATCAGTGCATGATCAGCCACATGATCAGGGCATGATAGCCACGTGATCGTTGCATGACAGCCAAGTGATCAGTGCATGATCAGCCAGGGTGATCAGTGCATGATAGCTACATGATCAGTTCATGATTAGTCACAGTGATCTGTGTATGACCAGGCAGGTGATCAGTGTATGATCAGCCACGTGAACAGTGCATGATAGCCACGTGATCAGTGCATGATCCGTCACCTGATGGGTGTATGATCAGACACGTGACCGGTACATGGTAACTACATGATCATTGCATGATCAGCAACGTGAGTAGTGCATGATAGCCCCATGATCAGTGCATGATCAGTCAGGTAATCTGTGCATGACCAGGCACGTGATCAGTGTATGACCAGCCAAGTGATCAGTGCATGATAGCCACGTGATCAGTGCATGATCAGTCACGTGATTAGTGCATGGCAAATTACATATACCATTGCATGATCAAGCTCACGTGGACCAGTTACATGTTAGCCATACGTGAACATTGCAGGGATCAGGCCCACAGTGAGCACTCCAATGAAAGACACCTGATTCACTGCATTATCAGAACCCCGTGAACAGTGTATGATCAAACCACGTAATCAGTGCATGATACCTACGTGATCAGTTCATGATTAGTCACGTGATCTGTGCATGACCAGGCACTGAACAGTTTATGATCAGCCACGTGATCAGTGGCATTATAGCGCACGTGATCATTGCATGATCAGTCAAGTGATCAAGTGTGTGAACAGTCTCGTGATCAGTGCATGATCAGTCACGTGACCAGTACATGATCAGTCACGTGAAGAGTGCGTGATCATTTACCTGATCTGTGCATGATCAGTCATGTGACCAGTACATGGTAGCTACGTGATCATGCATGATCAGCCA
Organism: Bos taurus; assembly: GCF_002263795.3. Taxonomy (NCBI): domain Eukaryota; kingdom Metazoa; phylum Chordata; class Mammalia; order Artiodactyla; family Bovidae; genus Bos; species Bos taurus. The sequence continues at coordinate 5,121 of NW_020190825.1, read as the reverse complement.
CGTGAGCCCGTGCATGATAGCCACGAGATCAGTGCATGATCAGTCACGTGATCAGTGCATGATCAGTCACGTAATCTGTGCATGACCAGGCACGTGATCAGTGTATGACCAGCCAAGTGATCAGTGCATGATAGGCCACGTGATCAGTGCATGATCATCAACGTGATCAGTGCATGATCAGTCACGTGATCAGTGTATGATCAGCCACGTTATCAGTGCATGATCAGCCAAATGATAGGTGCATGATCAATTACGTGATCTGATGCATGATCAGTCATGTGACCAGCACTGGTTGCTATGTGATCATGCATGATCAGCCGGGAGCAGTGCATGGATAGCCACGTGATCAGTGCATGATCAGTTTCGGGAGCAAAGTATGATCAGCCACTTGATCAGTGCATGATAGCCACGTGATCACTGCATGAACAATCACGTGATCAGTGTATTGATCAGCCACGTGAACAGTGCATGCTCAGTCACGAGAGCAGGCCTGCTGAGCTGCGGGATTCCTGCCTGTCATCTGCTTGACAATTGCCAGCTGTGCTGCATAATTCCTGCCTGCTCAGCTGCTTGAATTATTGCCGCTGAGCAGCCATGATTCCTCAACAGCTGAGTTCCATGATTATTGCCTGCTGACTGTTGATTCGTGCCTACTCAGCTCTTTGTTTATTTGCCTCCAGAGGCACATGATCAGTGTATGATAGCAAACATGATCAGCGCATGATCAGTACACATGATCAGCGCCATTAAGTCACGTGATCATACATGATAGTAATGTGATCAGTCCATGCTCAGTCACGATAACAGTGCATGATCAGCCACGTGATCAGTGCATGATAGCCCACGTGATCAGTGCATGATAGCCACTGTGACCAGTCGCATGATCAGCCAGGTGATCAGGCATGATAGCTACATGATCAGTTCATGAGTAGTCACGTGATTGTGGCATACCAGGAGGTGAATCGTGTTCTGAATCAGGCCCGTGACGTGCATGATAGCCACCGTGATAGTGCTAATGATCCGTCACCGATGGGTGTAGAGCGTCCACGTGACCGGTACCCTGGTAGCTACATGATCAGCATGATCAGCCACGTGAGAGTGCATGATAGCCACATGATCAGTTGCATGTTCAGTCAGGGTAATCTGTGCATGACCAGGCACGTGATCAGTGTATGGCCAGCCAAGTGATCAGTGCATTGATAGCCACGTATCAGTGCATGATATCCAGTGATCAGTTGTATGAGCAATCACGTGATCAGGTGTATGATCAGCCAGGTGAACAGTGCATGCTCAGTCACGTTATCAGGGCCTGCTGAGCTGCGTGATTACTGTCTGCTCATCTGCTTTGACAATTTCCAGCTTAGCTGCACGATTTCCTGCCTGTCATCTCCTGACAATTGCCACCTGTGCTGCGTAATTCCTGTCTGCTCATCTACTTGATTATTGCCAGCTGAGCAGCATGATTTCTCAGAGCTGAGTTCCATGATTATGCCTGCTCACTGATTCCTGCCTACTCAGCTCTTTGTTCATTGCCTCCAGAGGCACACATGATCAGTGTATGACACCAAACATGATCAGCACAGGAATCAGTCACATGATCAATGCATGATAAGCCAGGTGCATCAGTGCATGATCCAATTACGTGATCAGTGCATGATCAGTCAGTGTACCAGTAACATGGTAGCTGCGTGACATTGCACGATCAGCCAAGGGAGCAGTGCATGTATGCCACGTGATCAGTGCATGATCAGTCTCCTGGATCAGTGCATGCATCAGTCACGTGATCAGTGGCATGCATCAGCCACAGTGATCAGCGTGGATTTAAAAAGCATGATCAGTCACGTGACCAGTACATGGTAGCTACGTGATCATTGCATGATCAGCCACGTGAGCAGTGCATGATACCCACGTGTTCAGTGCATGACCAGTCACGTGATCATTGCATGATCAGCCACGTGAGCACTGCATGATACCCACGTGGTCAGTGCATGACCAGTCACGTGATCAGTGCATGATCAGTCATGTGACCAGTACATGGTAGCTACGTGATCATTCCATGATCAGCCACGTGACCAGTGTATGATCAGTTAACCTGAGCAGTGTATGATCAGCCACGTGATTAGTGCATGATCAGTCACGTGTATCGTGTGTGATCAGCCACGTGATCAGTGCATGACAGCCACGTGATCAGTGCATGATCAGTCACGTGAACAGTGCATGATCATTCACGTGATCAGTGTATGATCAGCCACGGATCAATGCATGATCAATTACGTGATCAGTGCATGATCAGTCAAGTGACCAGTACATGGTAGCTATGTGATCATTGTATGATCAGCCACGTAAGCAGTGCCATGATAGCCATGTGATCAGTTGGCATAGATCAGACGCTCAAGTGGTCATGCATGGAGTCAGTCCACCGTGATTCAGTGCAGTGACCAATTAGTCGTTACCATTTGCATGATCAGTCACGTGACCAGCTACCATGGTTAGCTCCATGATCATTGCAGGATTCAGTCCGACCGTGAGCACTGCTCATGAATGATGACACGTGATCAGATGGCAAGGATGCAGCTACGTGAGCAGTGTAACCATCAAGCTACGTGATCAGTATTCACTGATTAGTCCACGTGATCTGATGCACTGGACCAAGGGGCACCGTAATCAGTTGCATATATCCATGAGTGATCAGTGGAATTATAGGCCAGCGTGATCCATCAATGATTAGTCAAGTGGAGTTCTGTGGCAGACGATCAGCACGCTGGAACAGGGTGTAATTGATCAGGCATGTTATCAGTTGCATTATACGCCGACGGTGATCACTGGGCATGATCAGTCAAGATGATCAGATGGCGGTGAACAGGTCACGTGAGTCAGTGGCGAGTTGTCAGGCTCCACGTGATAAGTACGATGATCAGTTACGTGAGCAGTAGAGTATGATCAGCGCCGTGATCAGTGGGCATGGTCAGACACGTGAACCAGATGTATGAATCAGCCACTGTGATACAGTGCATGATATCCCATGAGTGATCAGTAGCATGATCAATCACGTGATCAGTGTATGAATCAGACCACGTGAGCAGTGCATGCTCAGTCACGTGATCAGGGCCTGCTGAGCTGCGTGATTACTGTCTGCTCATGCTGCTTGACAATTTGCCAGCTGAGCTGCAAGATTAGGGCCTGCCTGTCATCTCCTTGACAATTGCCACCCTAGTGCTGTGTAATTCCTGCCTGCTCAGCTGCTTGATTATTGCCAGCCTGAGCAGCATGATTCTCACAGCTAGGTTCCAAACATGATCAGCGCATGATCAGTCACATGATCAGCGCCATTAAGTCACAGTGATCACTACATGATAGTAAATGTGATCAGTCCATGCTCAGTCCAAGGTATGAGTGGCATTGGTCAGCCACGTGATCAGTGTATGATCAGCCAGGTGATGCAGTGCATGATAGCTACGTGAACACGTGCATGGTCAGCTACGTGATCACTGCATGATAGCCACGTGATCATTGCATGGTAGCCATGTGATCAGTGTATGAACAGTCACTGATGGGTGCATGATCAGTCACGTGATTTAGTGCATGATCAGTCACGTGATCAGTGCATGATCAATTTATGTGATCAGTGCATGATCAGTCCAATTATCAGTCATGATAGCCACGTAATCAGTGCATGATAGCCACGTGACCAGTGCATGGATCAGTCACGTGGATACATGTGATCAGCCATGTGATCCAGTGCATGAATATTCACGTGAACAGTGCATGATAGCCACGTGATCAGTTTCACGATATAGTATACGCAATATGTGCATAGACCAGGCACGTGATCAGTTGTATAGACCAGCCAAGTGATCAGTGCATGATAGCCACGTGATCAGTGACTGAATAAGTACACGTTGATAAGATCCCTTTAATCAGTCCACCTTGATTAGTGTATGATTATGCCCACGTGATCAGTGCATGATCAATACCTGATCAGAGCATGATCATTCACATGACCAGTACATGGAAACTATGTGAACATAGCATGATCAGCCACGTGAGCAGTGCCTGATAGCCACGTGATCATTGCATGATCAGTCACGTGATCAGTGCATGATCAGCCACGTTATCACTGCATGATCAGCCACGTGAGCAGTGCATGATAGCCACGTGATCAGTGCATGGTCAGACACGTGAGCAGTGGTAATGATCAGCCACTTGATCATTGCATGATACCTAGTGATCAGTGAACGATCAATCACGTGATCAGTGAAACCGACCAGCCACGTGATCACTGCTATGCACAGTCAGGTGGTCAGTTCCTTATCAGCCACGTGATCAGTGCGTGCACAATCCCTTGCTCAGCTCCTGTCAGTCATTGATCACTGCCTGATAAACACGTGATCAGTGCCGATCAGCCACGTGATCAGTGCATGCGCAGTCACGTGATCAGTGCATGAGAGCCACGTGATCAGTGCGTGCACAGTCCCTTGATCAGCGCCTGTCAGTCACTGATCACTGCCTGATAAACACGTGATCAGTGCATGATGAGCCATGTGATCAGAGCCTGATCAAGCACGTCATCAGTGCATGGGCAGTCCCCTGGTCAGTGCATGATAGCCACGTGATCAGTGCATGCTCAGTCACGTGATCTGTACTTGATCAGCCACGTGATCAGTGCCTGCAGAGTCACGTGATCAGGGCCTGCTGAGCTGCGTGATTCCTGCCAGCTCATCTGCATGACAATTGCCAGCTGAGCTGCATGATTCCTGCCTGGTCACCTGCTTGATTATTGCCAGTTGAGCAGCATGATTCGTCACTGCTGAGCTCCATGCTTATTGCTGCTGATTGCGTGGTTCGTAGTCTGCTCAGCTCTTTGAGTATTGCCTCCTGAGGTCCCTGTTCGGGGCGCCACCTGCCGGGGACCAGCCCCAGCTGATCCAGGGTATTCGAAGGAGAGATGGCCTGGGTGACTATTTATATTGCTAACCAGAGATGTCAAGAAAATAATAGTATGAGGCGAGCTCAGTAGGAAAATTCGGTGGAGAAAAGAGACTGAGTAGCTTGGGTTTACGCGCGGACGCCACTCAAACTTCAAGACAAGAAGTTTGCACCACTTCCGTAGGCCACAGGCGC
>NW_020190824.1:0-22331 GCF_002263795.3 Bos taurus | reverse complement strand
AGGAACAAGATTCATAGTGCAAGCAGAGATGTCTGGGAAGGAAATATGGGCTCTGAGCCACAAAAAGACCTTATCTTCCCAAGGGCTTCCAGATCACATTATTTGTGGATTACTTTGGGCCAGCAGGTTTACGTAAATATAATGTGTTTAATAGTGGCAGAAAGACTGACGCTGAAGCTGAAGCTCCAATACTTAGGCCACCTGTTGTGAAGAACAGACTCATTAAAAGACCCTGATGCTGGGAAAGATTGAAGGCAGGAGGAGAAGGGGACAACAGATGAGATGGTTGGATGGCATTACTGGCTCAATGGACATGAGTTTGACCAAGCTCTGGGAGTTGGTGATGGACAGGGAAGCCTGGCATGCTGCAGTCCTTGGGTCACAAAGAGTTGGACATGACTGAGTGACTGAACTGAACTGAACTGAACTGAATTAGTGGCCAGCCTAGGAACTAGAAACTCAAAGACTATTAGAATGAAGTGACTTACTATGAATAAAATCAGAATTTTCCAAAAATTTTAAGCCTTTTAGAAGAGCTTTGAATGCCTTTCCAGAGGCACAAGCTAGGTTCTGACCATCTGCTCACAAAATTGACAGTAAGAGAGGTTGTTAACTATTTTCTTTGGAAATTTCATATTGACTTTTCCCACTTTTGCTGATTTAAGCTGTTCTCACTACTTTCTAAGCAGCTTGAATTTCTTTCTCTAGAGATAAATTTCACTATACATTATGGGCTTACCTGATAGCTCAGACAATAAAGAATCAGAAACCCAAGTTTGATCCCTGGTTGGGAAGATCCCTCTGGAGAGGGGAATGGATACCCACTCCAGTATTCTTGCCTGGAGAATTCCATGGACAGAGGGGCCTGAGGGGCCTGTAGAGCTACAGTCCATGAGGTCACAAAGAGTTGGACATGACTAAGCGAGCTTTATTTCACATACATTTATACTCATTATATTATACATTTTGGAATCATGAATATCTCAATAAGTACTTATTGGTTCACATGTGAACTGACTTAATCCTTCAGGTAAAATTGTAAATATAGTAAAGTTTGCATCAATCAAAAATTTCTCTTCCCAAATGTGTTTATAATATGTATCATCCAAAAAAATTATTTTAGAATTGCTTCTCTATACTAGAGAAAACAATAATACTTGGTGGAATAAAGTATAGGGCCAAATTGATTAAGGAAACCATATTCAAATAACTTCAGCAAATTTCATTCAAATAGAAGTACAACTAGCCTAGACAAAGATCTAATTATTTTGACTGCATTGTCCTCTTCTATTCCACCAGAAAAATATATTTTCACATAATTTTATATTATATGTTAACTGCCTTCAACAATCATGAAATCTCATGCCAATAAATTAAGAAAGACTCTCCTAAAAATGAATGAAAAAGGAAGGAGCTCAAATTTTTGTTTTTTATTCCATTCTGAATTGTCTGGTTTTTAAGATAAATTTCTGCTATTTTAGTATAATAATAAAATTTTAAAGTAACTTTAAAAAGTTAACCATAGCAGGAATAACATTACCAATGGTTTAACTGCAATACGCTGCTTTCTCTTAAACAAATGAAAATTTAAAAGTTCTTTTTGGTGAAATTGTATTCATAAGAGATTAATAGCCTTTGCTATCCAGACAGTATTCGATGACACATCCATTGCCACAATTTGATTTTCAACTTTGGAATAAGAAGTCTTGCCATAAAGGCAGGCCATTCATCAAAATGACAGCTTTTCATATACACTTTAGTCATGTGTTGTAATCACCTATCATGTCTTTTTTCTTACTATTTAAGTGTAATTCCCTTGACCCTCAAACTCACTTAGGAAACATTTTCAATGGAATATTTAGGGCAATTTTTTTCTATTGAAAATTTCTTTTTAACATTGATTATGGGTTTTCTTTTTAGTTATGGCTTTTCAATGTAAAAAAAAAAAAAAAAAAACTATACATAAGTTCATGTCAAAATTTGGGTGCCCAAACTCAAAATTCAAATGAAAAAAAAAAAAAGTCAAACCTCACACTTGAAATTCCAAATGTTTAAAAAATTATTGAAGATGAAAAATATTTTTTCATCACTGGAGAGTTTATTTTTAAGCCTCTTTTTCAACTGCACCAAGTTAGATCCCAAGCCAATTTAGACAAAACTAAAGTCTAAAAGAGAGTGGGAAAAAATCAGTAATTCAAAGTCATTTCAAAGTTGGACATGTGAACTAGCATGACTCAAGATAGGGTGAGAAAAATATCCAAAATGTCCAGGCCTTACAAGTCTTAAATTTTTGATCTTAGCAAATCCTAACGGTTTACATTTGATTTAAAAATATAAGTACATTGAAGATTTCTAGACTCATATCCGATATAAAACTACTTTTTTCAGCTATTAAACTGGATCATATACAAGTTACATTTTCACCTTTTGAAAACTAAAATAGATTTGTATATTTGACCCAAAGTTTCTTCATAATTCACTTTCTACTAATATGGGATGAAATGTAGCCAGATAAAGAATAGTATTCAAGTGAGGAGTGTCTGAAAATAATATCTATGTTAACTCTGACTGGTGTTTGCAGTTGTATCAACCAGGTATGTATTTAAGTGTTTAAACAATACCACTTATACTGAGTCATAAAAAAAAAACATTGTTTGGATTTTTGACAGTTTCTCAATTTCAAACACAGGGAATAGAGTATAACATAACTATAACACTTATTTTATTGTACTTTTTACCTGTAGTATAGTGTCCTAAAGCCCATGACCAGAATAATAAAAAACTTTGTTGGGAGCTAAAGATACAAGTTTAAACCTAGAACAAATAAATAGACACTGCTGCTGCTGCTGCTGCTAAGTCGCTTCAGTCGTGTCCGACTCTGTGCGACCCCATAGACGGCAGCCCACCAGGCTCCCCGTCCCTGGGATTCTCCAGGCAAGAACACTGGAGTGGGTTGCCATTTCCTTCTCCAATGCATGAAAGTGAAAAGTGAAACTGAAGTCACTCAGTCGTGTCTGACTCTTAGCGATCCCATGGACTGCAGCCTACCAGGCTCCTCCGTCCATGAGATTTTCCAGGCAAGAGTACTGGAGTTGAGGTGCCATTGCCTTCTCCCAAATATACACTGCTGCTGCTGCTGCTGCTGCTGCTGCTGCTGCTGCTGCTGCTGCTGCTGCTAAGTCGCTTCAGTCGTGTCCGACTCTGTGCGACCCCATGGACGGCAGCCCAACAGGCTCCCTGGTTCCTGGGATTCTCCAGGCAAGAACACTGGAGTGGATTGCCATTTCCTTCTCCAATAAATATACACTACTATATATAAAATAGATAAACAACAAGGATCTACTGTGTAGGACAGACAGCTACATTCAATAACTTCTAAAATGTGTATATATGTATGTATAATTGAATCACTTTGCTGTACACTTGAAATTAACACAACATTGTAAATTAACTATGTTTCCATTAAAAAAAAAAAACAAATAAAAGGAAAAAAAGAAAAAAGTAGATAAGTGGAGAGGAGAAGGAAGGTGATGGAAAGTGACTTAATAGCTATGGAATTTATTGTTGTAAAGAAAATATTCTAAATTTGACTGTAGCGCTGAGTGCATAATTCTGTGACTATACCGAAAACTGGGGCCTTCCAATGCAGGAGATGTGAGTTCAATCCCTGGCTCGGGAAGATCACCTGGAGAAGGAAACAGCCACCCACTCCAGTATTTTTGCCTAGGAAATACCATGAACATAGGAGATGGAGGGCTATAGTCCACAGGGTCACAAAACAGTGGGACATGACTTAGCAACGAAACAACAACAGTACTAAACACTATTGAATTTCATACTTTATATGGTGAACTTTATTATATGCAAATTATATAATGCATAATGAATAAAGAATATAATGCATAGTGAATATATGCATAATGAATATAATGCATAGTGAATAAAGTAGATACAAAATATTTTTCATATCTAATTTTTTTTCTCATGGAAAAAAAAAAACCCTAGAAGAAAAAAATAGGAAAGTAATGCCTAGTAGAAATATTTACAAAGAAATCACACTTTTTAATGAGATATTATATAGGCAAGTAATAAATTTAAGAACAATATGTTTTTTCACTAAAGAAATTAGATGGAATTTGTGGCTTGCTGAATGTCAAAATTTATAATGTATCAAACCACTCTTACGCACACTGTGGGAAATCGTAAGACAAGAAAGATATAATTCTTTCCTGAAAAAAAAACTCTACGATCTGTTTGGGAAAGGAGCATATACATTCATGATAAAGTGAACTACTTAGATTGCCCATACTCACTTCTCGTTCACAGGGGATTCGAGACAGGAAGATTCGGCTATTAATAAATAAAAATTTAACTTTTCTGTATATTTCATTTCCCCAAAGGATTTAAGAAAGAGAAAGTTAATACCAGAACAAATAGGTATAATAGAGATAAGAAATCATACAAGGGAAAATGCTATACGTTTCAAATGAAAGAAACGCACGACATGAACAGAAAACCTTTGAGCTATTGAGCAAGTAACACCCCATGATAACAATTAGCACTTTACATTCATTACATCATTAATCTTCACATGAGCCCCAAGCATAAGGGAGCTTATCATTATTCATGCTCTACAAATGAAGGTAAAAGACGCTCAAAAGAGATGAATGGGCTCTGCCAGAATCTTGACAATATATTGTCTTCTAGGTCCAAACTCAACCTCTCAGTGTTAAACAAGCTGCTGCACAATCAGATCTTAAATATTTTATCTCATCTGATTCACCTGGCCTTCAGGTGTTGAGAATTTCTACTATTTTCTCCTCCTAGGAGAGTGCTAGCACTAGGAAGCAACTCTCCAAATAAAAGCAATTTTTTTTTCAACAATCACTGGCACGAACAGTGCCAAGCCATTTTGGAAATCAGTCAGATGGGCATTTTATGTCTGTTAGGAAAAATAAAACCAGTCTTAATAATAGTCACTGTCAAATCACATCACATTGTGAATATTTTTTCAATAATAGGCAAAACTATATATGACAGCGGCTGCCCTTCTTTGAAAAAAAATTATGTTGTCACTGTTACATCAAGATATTAATTATCCGTGTGGAATTGCTTCCCACTCTGATACAGGCCACAAGGAAATCTCCCAGGCCTTGAATATAACCAAGGTTATCCATGACCGTGGGAAAAGTTGTCAGTTCTGGGGGTTTAATTTTTATGAGAGAACTGATATATGCACATTTATTTCAAGTCAAGTTAAAGATTCCTTTTAAGGATTCTGGATTTATTCTTTCCATCTCTGAGACTATGAACTCATTTTTGGTATTTGGAAAAAAGTGAAATGTTCCATGTCAAACTAGATATTTTCTTGTCTAGCTTTCTTTTATAATAACTGAATATCATGAGTAATTCAGTGTTCTTATGATATAATTAAAAAATTACATACAATCACAGTAAAATGCTTTCCTAATTAACAGTGATACCTAACAGCAGACTCATCTAGAAATTAGAATAGTTTTTCACCAAAAATATCATCTAAGGGTGAAATCTAAGCTTCATTTTATTCTTTTTTTATTTTGAAAACTCACATTTAAAAGACCAAAAGTACAAAGAGTAATACAACTAACTCACTTCAAAAGCCAAACAACTGTGTTTCTATTTTCTGAAACAACATGAGAAATTTAATAAAACTCACCTAGAAATTTTCTGGGCCTAGGGATTATAATTGGGGGTAAGCTGGGTATTTTTCTACTACTTAGATTTTTTTAAAGGCTATTAATTTATTCAAATTTTTAAAATTTTCTTCCAATGTCGATTTTGACATTTTATATGGCAACAATTTTTCAAATTCGTTAGCATATGATCTTTATAGGTTCTTATTATATTTTCATGTTTATCTATAGTTATTTGTCCTCTGTTTAATGGCATATTCTCTTTCTCTTTTTTTTTCCCCCCAAACTCTTTTGTCAAGTGTTTGATTTCTTTTAGTGATCTTTTGGTAATATTAGACCTATTATTCTGCTGTTTATTGATAGCTTGTTCTCTATATTCTTAACAATTGACATGTGTCTTTAGTGTATTTTTCTTCTTTGTTTACTTTTTTTGAAGGAATTATTAAGAAAGCAAAAAGAATAATAGCGGCTTCCCAGATGGCTTCAGTGGTAAAAAATCTGCCTGCCAATGCAGGGAATGCAAGAGACAATGGGTGTGATCCCCTGGGTTGGGAAGATCCCCTGGAGGAGGAAATGGCAACTCACTGCAGTATTTCTTGCCCTGGAGAATTCCATGGACAGAAGCAGCCTAGCGGGCTATAGCCCACGAGGTCGCAAAGAGTCAGACAAGATTGAAGGGCTGAGCGCACACACACACACAAAGAACAACAATATACCACATTTTTAACACTACTCGCACTTAAGAAAGTGAACTTCACTAACAGAGTTCAGAACCCCTATTTACTCTTCCTCCTCAAGGACATCTCCTCTGTACCCAATGTCAGAGCTCAACACTATTCTGAATTTCATGTGCTTCCTTCCCTTGCATTGCTTGTACCATTACTATACTACACAAGTATCCCTAAGCAATGTATAGCACCATCTTGCCTACCTGTAAAGTTTGTATAAATATCTAAGTATATGCTTATATTATATGTGCCTTCAGTCACTGTGTGGTGTCCAAATCTTTTGAGACCTCTTGGATTGTAACCCACCAGGCTCCTCTGTCCATGGGATTTTCCAGGCAAGAATACTGAAGTGGGTTTGCCATTTCCTTTTCCAGGGGATCTTCCTGACCCAGGGATCAAACCCGGGTCTCTTGCATCTCCTGCATTGGCAGGTGTACTCTTTACTACTGAGCCACCTGGAAAGACCCTGTAGTTATGTAAGTGTGAATATATATGCATGTATAACCAAGCAGATAGATAGATAGACGCTTTTCTGCTCAACCTTCTCTGTGGGATTCATCTATGTTTCCTGAAATCACCTCCCAAATACACTTCACTGGAATTTCTACCTTAATATCTGCTGTTGGAAAACCCAAACTATGACACTAATGTATTCAAAGCTTTTTTTACATTGTTTTCATGATCAGGTGTTTAATATTTTAATACTTCTACATATTTTAAAAGGTCTTCTCCTTTCACCTCTTCATATGAAGAATTAAACCAAGTGATGCTTTAATGTCTAATAATCCTTTTATTTCTATAAAAATCCAGTTAAATTTGATCTAATTTTTTATTTAGTTTGGTAATATTCTGTTCATTATTTTACATCAGTGATCATAAGTGAGATTGGCCCATAGTTTTCATTTCTAATACTCTCTTATCTGATCTAAGTAACAAGGTTATAATAGTTAACATTTTTTAAAATATGTAATTTCTTAGGGGGTTTTCTCAGATTTTCCAGAAAAATTGGAGTAAAAATGAAGTTATGTTTCTTGACTCTTTGACTTAAATTACACCTGAAACAATCTAGAACAGGTTTTTTGTGAGTAAATTTCTAATATGGATTAAATGTATTTAATGGATGGAGGAAAATTCAGACATACTATTTCTTCTTGAAGCTATTGTTACCATAAAGTATAGTTTTTCTAAAAAAAATTGCAGTTTATCTAAGTTCTCATGTGTTTTGGAAACATTTATTTCATAGTTTTATCTTTCTAGTCTCAGTAGTATCTATAGCTGACTTCTTTTTATTTCTAATATTGTTTATTTGTACTTTTTCATCTTTTCTTGGAGCCTAAAAATGTCTATTTTATTAGTTTTTTCAAAAAGTGAACTTTTGCCTTAGTTGATTCTCTCTACCGTATATTTGTTTTCCATTTGATTAATTTCCACTCTTATCTTTATAGTTTCCTTCCTTCTACTTTCTTTGTGTTTATTTTGTTGTTCTTCTAACTTCTCAAGTCACTTAGCTCATTTATTTTCAGCTTTATTCTTTTCTCCATAAGCATTTGGAGCTATAAATCCACTATAAAGTATGCTGCAGTTATATCTCACAATTTGAACTTATATTTATTGTTATTCAACTTTAACTATGAGTTATTTAGAAAGCCTTTTTAAGTTAATTGTCAAAGGTATGCATTTTTGTACATTGCTATTTATTATTGATTTCTAACTTATTGGAAAATGGTCTAGATGATAAAAATTCTATGAAATTATATCTTAGGATGGGATCAGTTTGACAACTCTTCATATGTGATTGAGACTAAAATGTAATCTCTCATCTGGGGTTATTTATCATTCATGTCAAGCTTGTTAATGACTTTCACTTCACAGCAATCCCCTTTATGCCTGATAACTTTTTTGCCTCAAAGACTATTTGACTAACATAGCATGTATGTATTTATTTACCTATCTACCTATCTAGCTATCATTTCTTGGTAAATATATCTTTTCCTATTCTTTGTTTACTTTTGATTACTTTTTACTCTTATTTTAGATGTTGCTTTTCATCCCACTTGACAATACATGAATTTTAACTGTTAAATCTATTGAATTCAGAGTAGTTAATATGAGGAAAAATCTGGGTTTGTTTCTTCATTTTGTGCTATGTCTTCTGATTGTGCAATAGTTCTCTTTTTTCTTCTTCTGGATTTTTTTGGTCTGATAAATTTTTATCTCTTTACTGCAATGCATCAGCATGATGTATTTAAATGTTGAATTTTTTTAGTATATCCCATTGAGAATGTCCTGATGATGCACATCTTTCATTAAAGATGATCTATTTCATCCTTGGAAAGTTAACTTGCCATGTTTTGCTTGAATATTGCCTTTCCATTATTCTATTTCTGGAACTCTAATGAGATATCTTTTAGAACTTCCTCTCCTACACTCTGAGAATCTTTATGAACCTTAGTATTTCCTAGGAGTATTTTTCTCTTGATTGTATTCTGGATAATTTCTTCAGGTCCTTCTATTTCTCTCTCCAATATCCAAAGGAAGAAAAACACTCAGAGTAGGAGTCTAGCATTTAAGTAACTGTTCCTCTGGGCACATCAGGCAGTTCTGAAGTGAGAGCACCAGAAGTCTGAGAAGCAGAAGAGAGGTCTTAATACATTTGCAGAGTGTGGGATAAAAATTGAAGTTCAGGGCTACCAAAGAGGGAGAGGAGAGAGCACTGATAAACCCTTGAGGTTTGGCATTGGAACTACTCAAGGCTATAGTCTAGGAGGAAAGATGAACCACAAGTAGAATTGTTCTTACAGCTTCAAAGTATCTAAATCCATAACTCAGACTGAGCTAATTTTAAATTACAAGTGCCTGGCCTAGCCAACCTGCAGAAGCAAATGTAAATCCACTCTGAAGAAGGAAAGCATTGTTGTAGGTCCTGAGGTTTTCTAGTTTCTTACTAGGAAGTCCATCATCCCTAGCTTTCTGGAGTGAAGGTTTTGGACCTGATTACTGATATCCTGATACAGTCATGGAGCTATAATTAGGAAAGTCATAGAACAGAAGAAGGGATCAACTGAAACATACATTGAGGTTTTGTTAGGCATTTTGATGAACTACACTGTCTTCCACAGCTTTTTTATATTAAAAGAAAAAAATGACTACACTCAAACTGACTGATTTGCCACAGCCACTATTAATTATTCTGTGACAGATTTAAGTGATTCTATGAAGGAAACAAGGATACTTCTTGTTCAATATTAAGTGTTAGGGACATGTGATGACATCTGTGGTCTGTCACAGACTGGGAGTTAAGAGATGTGGTTTTTTTCGGTCATGTTTCTGTCACACGCTACAACCTGGCTCAAGCCCATAATGTACTTTCTTGGCACCAGTGCAATGTGCCATCACTGTATTTGGAAAATTAATAGATTTGTAGATTCACAACTAAGAGAGAAGATGGAAAAACTCTCTAACAGGGGATTTATAATATGGAGAAGCAGATTCATTGTTATAATATTATTCTGTGATTTCATAATATAAACTGTGGAAGGTGAATTTGCCAAGTTCTCTAGCATAGCAAGTAGTCAGCTGTTATATTTTTACTTAAATCCAAACCTGATTAGTAATCAGAACTACCTGAGAAGTTTCTTAGGCTAATGTTCTGGGGATGACTCTTAGTTTATGCTTTAAATATCTTCTTTCCTCCACTCTAGGTAGAAACCTCCCAAGTTGTTCATTCACCATACTTTGTTTCCTTCCCTACCCTTTCCACAATCTGTCCTTAGATTTTATTTGTTCTTTTTTTCTTTCTTTACATTTTTACTCTGTGGCTGCACCATGCAGCGTGCGGGATCCTAGTTACCCAACCAGGGGTGGAACTGGTGCCCCTGCACTGGAAGCACAGAGTCTTAACCACTAGGCCACCAGGGATGTCTTTAAATTCAGTTTCCTCTAGTGGACAATAAGGCCCATGGAGACAGAGATTTTGGCAGCTCTCTTCTCCATCCAGCTCATAACAGTTACTCCAAGGCCTAGAAACTAGTAAGTGTTCAATAAATCTGTGAAGGAATGGAAAATATGAAGAAATAAACCAGAAAACTCTCTACAGTGTTATAGGAATCCTTATTTGTAAAGAGTTCCAGAAACAGTTTCAATGTATATTCCTTGACACACTACCCTGATTTATGACAAAGGAGATGAATGGTTGATGGAGTTGGGGCAGGGCCATCTCTATGGGCATTTGACTCGTGCAGTCACACAGGGCCAACTCAGAAGGGCCTCCCTCTCTCCCTGCCCACCCTTGAGACCCAAGGCTCTGCAGCTGCTGTCTTAAAGCTCTTAATCATTTTCTCTTTGAATTTGTGCTTCATAAGTAAAGTCCAGTGGGACAATGGAGGGTGAGCCAGAAGTTTGGAGCCAGGCAGTCCTGCTTCCTCCTCCCTTTCTCCACTGCCACCTGAGTAGGGGTTATCAGCTACCTGTGCCTCCCACCCTCACTCTGCCCCTGCCCAGCAACTGTGACGACCCTTGCCCCACATGGAGAAACATGGAACATGAATTAGGAAGGGGTAGGTTCTGGGTGCCTATACGGATTCAGTTTTGCACTTTTGCCCAGGAAGTTTGAATTAAATGCCAAAGAAACCATGACAGGTTGAGAAAGACCATGGAAAAAAGGAGAATATGTTTTACCTGCTTTTTGAACAAGGAACCTGACATTTTTCATTTGCACAGGGCCCCACAAATTATATAGCCAACCCTGAGAGAATGGGATATTCAAGCATGTGTACTTGAAAGCTGAGAGACACTATCCCCCAGGTTTATTTTCTTAAAGGCAAGTTGCTAGGAAACTAAGGCACGTTCCCACCCAGTAGATGCTTCTATCAGTAGGTGCTTTGCTGTCTTTTGCTCTGAACAAAAAGAATTTTCCATAATTGACACAATGACCTCTTTTTCCCTAAATTATGTTTTCTTGAGGGAAACATGACAGCACTAAAAAAACTAAGCTTAAAAAGTCTTAACTACTTTTTATTGAAAAATACATTTTATTTGAAGAATTATGCAAAAACACCTTACATATGAACCCTTAATATTTTCCACTTTTATTCTTTAGTCTTTTTACTTCAAACTCACATTTTTCCCTCTTCAACAGTACATGAACTGTGAAATTCCAAATGTTTAAGCTGGATTTAGAAAAGGTAGAGGAACCAGAGATCAAATTGCCAACATCCATTGGATCATCAAAAAAGCAAGAGAGTTCCAGAAAAACATCTATTTCTGCTTCATTGACTATGCCAAAGCCTTTGACTGTGTGGATCACAAAAACTGTGGAAAATTCTTCAAGAGATGGGAATACCAGACCACCTGACCTGCCTCTTGAGAAATCTGTATGCAGGTCAGGAAGCAACAGTTAGAACTGGAACAACAGACTGGTTCCAAATAGGAAAAGGAGTAAGTCAAGGCTGTATATTGTCACCCTGCTTATTTAACTTATATGCAGAGTACATCATGAGAAACGCTGGACTGGAAGAAGCACAAGCTGGAATCAAGATTGCTGGGAGAAATATCAATAACCTCAGATATGCAGATGACACCACCCTTATGGCAGAAAGTGAAGAGGAACTAAAGAGCCTCTTGATGAAAGTGAAAGTGGAGAGTGAAAAAGTTGGCCTTAAAGCCAATCATTCAAATAACGAAGAGGCATGGGCATCTGGTCCCATCACTTCATGGGAATAGATGGGGAAACAGTGGAAACAGTGTCAGACTTTATATTTTGGGCTCCAAAATCAACTGCAGATGGTGACTGCAGCCATGAAATTTAAAAGACGCTTACTCTTTGGAAGGAAAGTTATGACCAACCTAGATAGCATATTCAAAAGCAGAGACATTACTTTGCCAACAAAGGTCCGTCTAGTCAAGGCTATAGTTTTCCCTGTGGGCATGTATAGATGTGAGTGTTGGACTGTGAAGGAGGCTGAGTGCTGAAGAATTGATGCTTGAACTGTGTGTTGGAAGAGACTCTTGAGAGTCCCTTGGACTGCAGAATCCAACCAGTCCATTCTGAAGGAGATCAGCCCTGGGATTTCTTTGGAAAGGAATGATTGCTAAGCTGAAAACTCCAGTACTTTGGCCACTTCATGCGAAGAGTGACTCATTGGAAAAGACTCTGATGCTGGGAGGGTTGGGGAAGAAGGGAAGAAGGGGACAACAGAGATGAGATGGCTAGATGGCATCACTGACTCGATGGACGTGAGTCTGGTGAACTCCGGGAGTTGTGATGGACAGGGAGGCCTGGCCCTGCTGTGATTTCATGGGGTCGCAAAGAGTTGGACACAACTGGACTGACTGAACTGAACTGAACTGAAAACCTGCTGATAGACCACCACCAAAGAGGTCTTACCAGCCTTCCCAGGTGGCACTAGTGGCCAATTCAGAAGACATAAGAGACACAGGTTTGATCCCTGGGGTCAGGAAGATCCCTAAAGGAGGGCATGGCAATCCACTCCAGCCATTCTTGTCTGGGGATCCCATGACAGAGACCTCGCAGAGCTACCGTCCATGGGTTGAAAAGAGTTGGACACGATGAAGTGATTTAACACTCAAGAGGTCTTTAAATCTTAAATTAAAAAGTGGATACAAGCTATGTCATGAGTATTTTATGCTGAGGGAAAGGGAGGAAATGAAAGATCCCTCATCTGTCATGGACAGTGATGCATCAGACCCCTCTTGATGATGAAGCCAGTTTACTTTTGTATATGGGAATTTGAACACACCTCTCTGATGCCAAAAACCTGTGCTCTTCCTGGCACAATGCTGCCACCCTGGTCCAGATCCACCTGTCATACTGCCTTCAAGATAGCTAGGAGTTTACCATCACATTTGAAATCAACGGAGGAAGCACTTCATGATTTGTATTTACCGTCAATGGTTCTCTAAATTTAGACGTATTCATCTGAACATTTGAAGTTACGGGAAAACCCATATATATGTCTACTGGTGGGAGATCTCTCATGGAAAAAGATGTTGCTGTTGTGCTATGAAGGGCAGGATGTAGGTAGATTTAAATGGCTATTTCTTATGAACCTGTGAATGAGGTTCCCTTCATCTATTCAGAATTCCCCAATGGCTTTCTCAATGGAATGCATTCCTGTGATTCATTTCCATAGTTAGAAGCAGTCCACAAAGCATTTTTTTTTATCAAATCAACCTGTCTTAACCTGTTAAAGTTACAAATCATCTTAACCGATTGATATTCAGTAGCACAAAGTATTGTAGACTATGAATGATTTTTTACTTCAGGATCAGATCTCTCAAGTGTAAAGACAAGACTTCCTATAAGAAAAAGGGTGAGGGGCAACATCAACCTTATGCTAACAAACAGGCATGAACCTTCTTCTTATTGCTCAAACGGCCAAACAACATCAACAGATATTTTGAGTGTCTTACTGTTTCGACATTGTTCCAAGTGGTGGAACGGCAGCAGAAGTGCAGACAGCTGAAGCTGCCCTCAGTGAGCATATTTCTATGGAGAAACAGGAGAATCACTAACAATAAAGTTAAATGCTCTGATGTGATGAAGCGTAGGGATCTGGTTGGGTGGTGTAGGAAAGTGATTGTTACAGGTATATAGAGAAGATTCTAAGAAGTAAAGGAAGAAATACTTGCACTATGACTATGGATGGCAGATTGTCCCAGCAGGGTAACATGGAGTGCACTCTGAGGCCGAGGGAAGCCAAGCAGACCATTGGCTGGAGTGGTCGCGGGAAAGCATAGTGTTCCGGGAAAAATGACTGAATTGTCGCTCTTCAGGCTCCTAGACCATTTGTGTGATTACTTTTAAGCAAGTCCGTGGAAAGAACATTAGCTGACTAATAAGCCAACCACCACTCTGGAAGAGTTTCAGGGACAGTCAAAAGGAGACGCATGTGTCTACCCCTCTAAGAAGCCTCTCATGCTAGCGAATTCCCTTGGTGAGGGCCAAACGTCGCCTTACCGGGAAGGAACCTGGTCCCACGAATGAGTTTCCCGCAGGAGACAGTCCAAGAAACTGAACCTATATCATAAGACAATACCAACAATTAAAGATAACAGTCTTAGATATAAACCATACCTAACTTTCAGCATTCTCGGCCCTATTGGGCTGGTGCTCTCCTCAGTATCATTGCCGTGCTTCTTCCACCCTAGGCTCTCGCCCATGCTCTGACCCAGTCCCACGGATGTGCTTTCTTGGTCATGCCAAGGCCCAACCTGCTAGTGCCACTCCCCTGCCGGATTAAATACTCCATGCTTACTGTGACCGCGTGTAGCAGACAAGTAGCTCCCCATTTAGACGTCGTACTGAGATAGGCGCTACCTCCCCACCCTGTACTTGCAGCCTATCACGACACCATTGCTTCTTGTAGGCACTCTTTCGACGTGCCCTCAGTTTATGTTGTAAGTCGTGTTCTGCGAGACTTAGTGTTTCGCCGTTCATTTTGGGTGTGTAGTGAAGATCAGAGTCAGACCACAACTGATGACGCACTTTCAGTGATTACTTCATGCTTGGCAATGAGGAAATGGGCCACCCCTCCAGTGTTCTTTCCTGGAGTAATCCCAGGGACGTGAGGTCTCATGGCCAGCCGTCTATGTGTTTGTAACATAGACTGTCAGCATGGAATTAGACTGTGGAGCCCACCATCCCTGCTAGCAACCGATAGTCACCAATGCCTTTTGGTCATGCCCGTTTGGAGAATAAGATCGTCAGACGAGCTCTCTCTCTGGGTGTGGGCTTGTGTCTATTCCAAGAAGGTGGATGGCAGCCTGCTCGACTTAGTGTGAATTCACAGTGGCTCTAATGATGATCCTGAGACGGAATGGTAGCCGGTTGCAGAAGCAAAGTCTTCGATTCCTCTTGTGGTACATCACGAGTAAGGACGTGGTGAGTGAACTTGGACATGCAGTGATCGCACAGTGTAGGCGGAAGACCTGGTGCTAGGACCGTTGATGAGATGTTCGCTGCAATTGTCGACCGCCAAATGTAATTTGACAATGATGTGTCAATGAAAGAGGATAACGCGTATGCGATGCTCTCAATATTCTCAGCTTACAATTCAGAAGAAATAAAATGCTGTAGGATCACCAGGGTTACTGAGATACAGAAGGCTGGTCACGGTGGGCGTGGGGATGAAGGTCGGCCACCCCTCTTTTCCAGCTCTCCTATGTCAGAGGAAGTGCTGGATGGCAGTTGTACTATCATTTCCACACACAGACTAGACAGCTCCTCTGGATATGTGAACCAGATACCAAAAAAGCTCTGACTAACATGGGTGAGTGAATATACCACTGCCTACATTTAAACTTGGCGTCTCTATTAATACCCATTCAATCCAGTATAAAGCACATTGGGTCAGGAGCCACACTGTATGGAAACAGCCTCAGTCCAAGGCATTAATTCAAACTTCTCACACCTTAGTAACTAAATACTGCCCATCTGCTTAATTCTCCCTCAAGTTAGTTCCAAGATCGTAGTTCTGAATTATGTGTTGTTTACAGTTGAATGTTAATTTAACTTTGTACTAATACTCCACAGGCTCCCTGGTGGCTAGCTGTGTAAATCCACCCGCAATTGCAGACGTCCCGCCTGGTATCACCCCTGAATATGGGACCAGACTCCCTGAGGAAGCGTAATACAGTGCTACCCACTTCCAGTATGGTTCCGAGAATTCCATGTGACATGCTTCAGTCCATGAGGGTCCGCAAAGAGTTGGCTAACCCCCGAAGTCTTGCGAACTTGCCACTTTCCGCTTCACTTCCAGCGTGTGTTGCCTTTAGTTTAATTTTCAGCGTAGACCATGCATAATGGAGAATCAGTACATTACAACCCACACCTAAGGCTTCCCGATGCTTTGGACTCGAGCACTTGCGGTAATGCGTCTCGCCTTACAATGCGGGAGGACCCAGTTTCAATCCCGGTTCAAGGGGAGACCCGTGGAGAAGGGAAATGGAACCCAACGGCACGGTTGTTCTTGCCTCCGAACATCCCCCATGTACCCCAGAGGCTCGTGGCTCCGTAGATCGCTAGGGCCGTCCCCATTAGGACTCTCGACCCGCAAGCCCTCCAGTTGACTTCACTCTTCAGTATCTCCCAAGCGCCGACTCTGGAATCCTCCGTTGATAAGCTCACGATGGTGATGCCGACCAGACTACTGTCGTTGAAAAATTCACTTGTAATCGCTGTCCGCTTTCTATCCTTGTCCCTACTGCAACAATATCATCATGCCACCTTATCTATATACTCTCAGTCCGCAGCCCATCTTTCCACGAGATAGGAGACAACCTACCTCGACGTCACAACCCGACCATTCGAGTAAACTGTAGCTACCAGAACAGCTGCGTACTCGCCAAGTGTACACAAAAAAAGGACTACAGGAGCCCAATGCAGAGAGACGTCTCTGAGTTGCACAATTAGAGCGCCTCCTAGGCGTCCACATGCGGGACGAGCCAGGTGTTGCTCCTCCTAGAGTCAGAGAAACTATGAGGACTGCGCATTGTAAATATAGACCACCTCCCTCTTGATTATGGGATGGAGTATGTGGACCGCCTCCATTGCTAGATGACCAACACGTACAACCCAGACATGACTGGGTCCTTTCGTGTACCCCTTCCGCGCTGTCCAGTCAGAGCGCTCAATATAGCGGGTGCTCTCCCTCGCGTCACTTTCTCCATCCTATTTGGACATAGCCTGTGTTCTTCACTTCTTGGATGGCAGGTATGACTGACTGCTGAGAAGAATCAGAACAAAAGAGATTGCCACTCCCAATGAAATTCCCTGTAGATCACATCTGACATAAATTGTAAGAATCTAGGAATCTAGGGCACTGAGTGAGAGAACAACAACGCAGATTCCTTTACGAAAAAAAAAAAATAGTAAAAGAATAAGTACCCGTATACCTCCAGGCAAGACCCTCCACATGGCCTGGGTCTATATCCCAGAAAGATGACACCTCGAAATTTGAAAATATACAGATGCTATGGAGCCCCCCCTCCCAGAGGGAGTTCCACGGCGCATCCGCCATCCATGCCTCCCGCTACCCCGCTTCGTTGTGGTCTGAGCTCTGGCCGCAATAATGCCGGGAGCCATCCAGCTTCCCCCGTCCCTTGGGATCTCAGCGCAAGAACACATGGAGTGGGTTGCCATCTTCCTTCTCCCAATGCATGCAACAGTTGCGAAAGTGAAAAGTGAACGTGATGAAGGGCGCTCCAGCATTCCTGTGTACTGTGCTTAACCCGAGCGACATCGACCGAAGCCTTCCAGAGCTTCCTCCATCCCACAGTCGGATGTGCTCACACCCCCAGGACGGCATGATGGCCCCTATCACGTTTATCCAGCTCTGACATTGCACCTATTGGTCCTAACATACTGACGTCATCGCGAAAGAGCCCCCAAAACTATCAACAATTGTACCCCCTGAAACTAAGTGCATGAGAAGTTTAATGAAGAATACTCTGCCCTTAATTAGCCTATTTAATTCCAACAGGTTCAATATGGACTAGCAATTGATTTCATAATGGATGTTGTTCCAATCCTCACTTGTTCTAAATGGATAGTAGCATCAGACCATGTAAAAATAGAACAGTGCGTCAAAGCCATATGTGAGTAGTGGCAGGCCATAGCTGTGGAAGACCCAAGGATATAATTTTTGTGGAAAGAGGAAAAACTGGTAGGGTGTGTCATCTCTAGTATTCCAGCCAGAAGTACGACAGCGTACAGCGATCTCTATCACACCCCCATTCG
This sequence comes from Bos taurus, assembly GCF_002263795.3. Classification (NCBI taxonomy): domain Eukaryota; kingdom Metazoa; phylum Chordata; class Mammalia; order Artiodactyla; family Bovidae; genus Bos; species Bos taurus. The sequence goes on along the minus strand of NW_020190824.1, from coordinate 4,173 downwards.
GAGAGCTGTATGTCTTCGCAGGGTTCTACTTCAGTCTGCCGCACGGCAGCCAACCTATGTTCCCATAGGCACGCCATGTAACTTACTGTGAAATTGTCGGGTTGCTTTCCTTCATCAGTTATAATTATGCCAAAGAATAGTATGCACTAAATCGTCCCTATTTCAGGACACATCTACAGGACTCGCTCCTCTACAAAAAGAGTAAAAAATGCAACTGAACCTTTACCGACATAGTGACCAGGTACAACACAGTATCTATATAGAAAACACACTACTATTTGGGTTACCCATAAGGAGAAGTAACTGCAGGATAAGTTAGGACTATGGAAATTAACAGACTACACATACTTGACATATAAATAATAACCCAACAAGATAACTAACATGACTAGACACCCCAAAGGACTTAAACCTCCAACATCTCTCCTCTTGAAAGTTATTCGCTCTCGCCACTTCACTCCCTATGGCAGCAGGCCCAGCTGTCATATTGACATCTTTTGAAGACTAAGCATATAGTATGGGCACTCAACTCCTATGTGAATACGCTCGGCCCGAAAAGAGAAATATTCAAAATAGAAATTCCAAATTCCATTCAGCTTTATGTCCTAGTCAGTCGCCCTACAACGTGTAGACAGCGAAGCATGGTGTCCCTTTGTACTTAAACTGCAAGAACCAATACTCTCTTGCTTTCATAAGACCCATCCATAGTCCTGAGCCTCTCACACGCACCATCCATCAGAGGAGTGTTCTATAAACAAGGTAAACAAAGATCAAAAAAAACGGCCTCATCAACAAGGTGTCGGCGCAAATGTTGTTCTCACCTATCATTCATGGACTTCAGACTGAAACTACTTGTGCATTCCAATATGACTAGAAACTGGCTCAGACAGTAGACAGGTAGCTCCATAATGACCTTCAAAGGCTCAGACTTGCCCTCCTCTCCTGAATCTCGGAAGGTGTCTGGCCTCCGCCGCGCAAGAAATACTTGCCAACATGGTCCTACAGCCTATGCGCTATGCACCTTGATTTCTGGCTTCTCAAGTTTTGTTTCTATGAACCACTATGTATTTAGATTATGACAAAGTTGTAAGACCGATGTTGTGTTAAATTAATCAGGTGCAGGATAAGTAAAAAGAACAAATACAGCTCGTCCCCCTGAAGCTGCTGTGTCTCAAGATACCTAACCCGGAAGATTGACCTAATATCTCTATTTTATAGTCATACCACAACACCGTCACTACAGCGCAAAGAACAGCCCTCCTCTTAACCATGCCTGTTTTAGTACCGTAATCTCACGTTAGTCAAACTCAATCTGAACCGTTCCTGAGTCTGTCTTTAATTCAAACAGTGAAGAAAAGCACTCACTCCACCCTTGTGCTGACGTATGTGAGAAATTCACGATGATAGCAGGTGATATTTTAACATGTGTTTAGTACGAACTGTAATGATCATACAATAGTGTCAACTTATTTTCAGTAAATCTTTACCAAGCGTAAGAACTGGAAATCAGTAGTTAAGCTTTTAAGCTAGAAGATTTTGTGCCTTGTTCTCTTTCTGGAGCTAGAGCTGTTAACATCTAAACGAAGTCTTAGATGAAGTGCGTGCTTGACTCTCTTGTGATCCAGTTGCTCGCACACAGAGGAGATGCAATTATTCATTCCTTTTTATGCTGTAGTAATATAATGCCACCGGGTAATTATATATTACGCACTTTCTTTTTTTTTCCGATTCATCGGTTGAGAACAGTTTGAGTTGTTCCCATGTCGGCTAGTTGAATGGCTGCTATGGACATTACATACGTATGATATCTCTTATATGTAGAATTAAAATATGACCCAACAAAGTAAATTATCTAGGCTGAAGCATGAAACTGACAGATCTAATCATCAGAAGGAAAAAGGACAGACTACTTTTTCCAAGTTGGAGGGGGTGGGAGAGAGGATGTGGAACTGGGGTGCAGGCAGAGGTTGGGCCTTCTAAGGCCAACACTGTTTTAGCATATGGAGGGATAAATACCACAGGCAAGCCTACTCTATGCCACAAGTGGCCTTATATTCCAATGATTACGCTAGGAATACCTCCATATTATCGAGACCTTCGTCTGAGTGCCAATGATGTGTAATTGAATTGTCGGCTCAGAAGTGTGACAGAGTTTCCGACCAGGCCTGAGACGTGACTGCATTCTGGGTTGCAAAACGCGAAAAGCCAGACCAATGGGAGGACGAGTCCTGGAGGCCGAGTAGCAACTTGAATAGCTGAATTCTTTTCCTTCACGAGTCGTCTTCGCCGGAAGACCCTGTGAGAGTGCCCTTGACGAGCCTCAAAGTCGGGGACGCAACATGTCAAATCCCACCAAAGTAGGGAAATCAACCTTGAATATTAATGATACATGATCTGAAGGCTTGGACCAATACTTTCGGCCCACCTCCAAAGAGTCAACCCATTGGAAAAGACCCTGAGTGCTATGAAAGCTCGTCGCGTCGCAGCGTGAAGAAAGAAAGGGACAAGTAGTGATGAGAGTGGCAGTGATCGCGCTTATAGGGCATTCACATACCTCCAACAACCCGTGGTCATCTTGAACGTCAATCACCTCCCAGCTTATATCTAAGAACGAGGAACCTCCGTGGCTATAGTCGCTATGGATCACCAAAGAGTACAACCACAATGTGCGGCACCTCCTGCACACACCCAACAACCTGACTCACAACCCCTCATGAAAATATATCACCATCATAACACACTGCACCATATCTCTCACTCATCCATACACTCCCTTCACCTCTTTAGCTCATCCTCTATTATATATTATATTGATCACCTCCATCCTCTGCCAATTACTGACAGCTCAACTTAACACCCTTCACTCTGCGTACAATCACTTATACTTCCACTCAACAAATACAACCACGTACCCTTCATTGCCACTTGGTGTCTCACTGCAGGGACTTAGATAAATCGCATCTGGGCTGCCGGCCTTGGGCAGGAGAGATCGCTCACAAAACGCTCCCTGAGGCCCAATTCTAGACCTTGGACCCCCGTCGCGTCGACCAGTACGCGTCCTAGACATTCACATGCTTCCTCCATAACCTTCGCAATTAGCATCAGAATCCGCTTCTGAGGATGTTACTCAAATGACCAAATTTCACCCAGCCCTCCTCACCTCAGCGTTTCATCCAAAGTGCCTTGACGTCTGACGGCTGCTCGACATTTTTGCCATCTTCCGATAGTTGCTCCCTATGTCCTGCCTGCATGTCCGTCTTGAACCCACTTCTCCCCTCAGGTTCACCTGCCTCATACTCTCAGTGTAAACAATCTGATCCCGCCTGGCAATTCCAGTCGAGACCCGTACTGATTCCTGAGTCGCGTAAATCCACGGCGGTAGAAACCGGCATTATGTCTACACTATCCAGTATTCTTTGGCTTCCCTTGTGGCCAAGCTGGGTAAGGAATCTACCTGCATACAGGAACCTGGGTTCGATCCCCGCGAGTTGGGAAGTCTTGCTGCCTGCATGAAGGAAAAGACTTCCCCAAAATCTCAAATTATTTCTGGCCGGCAAGAATTCCACTGGAGAGTCTGTGGCAACATAGACGCTGACACAAGATGACTTTATCACTTTCTTATGGTCCAGCTCTCTTCTCCAACCCCTGCCCTCAGGGTCCATCAGTCTACTTATCTTGCTAGGGTCCATGGTTCAGCATCGGCTCTCTACATTTCACATGTTGAAAAGAAAAATAAAAAGAATTTCTATTTCTGTTCAGTGAAAAGTATAGGAACATATCATGTCCATAAATTAAGTTTTCTGAGGCAGCCACAGATCATAAACCAAGCTCAGGCCTTTCATATGTCTTTGCTTTACGAAACCAGCCGCACTGGAAAGACACTGGCTATGCGGCTCCAGGCTGAGTGTTTACCTTCTGAAGCAGATCAAAATAGGCCACTAACAAACCTATACCACTTAGCTATCATGAATTTTTCATTCTTGCATGTTACAACACATTGACGCAGCACCACCAGATGCTAGCGCACGTTTCCTCTGTCCCCCTACTTACTGCTACATCACGCGGCATTCTAGCTCCCACTTCCTTGAAGCTTAAGGTCTCTACCTCCTCAATCCTGATGCAGCGACCGTAAGAGCGATTTCTATCATGCGGAAACATCCGCCACGGGTTTTC
>NW_020190823.1:0-11052 GCF_002263795.3 Bos taurus | reverse complement strand
ATTTCAGTCACGATGATCAAGCGCCATTAAGTCACGTGATCAGCTACACTGATCATGCGCTGATTCATGCTTTGCTATACATACACTGACTCATTTGCATCTGCCGATGGCAATAACAAATGAGCTGACGTAGGCACGACATCAAACAGTCAGCAGGCAATAATCATGGAACTCAGGTGGTGAGGAATCATGCTGCCCCAGCTGGCCAATAATTCAAAGCAGCCTGGAGCAGGCAGGAATTACGCCAGCACAGCTGGGCAACTGTCCAAGCAGATTGACAGGCCAGGAATCATGCAGCCCTCAGCTGGCTATTGTCAAGGCAGCATGAGGCAGACCAGTAATCACGCCAGCTCAGCAGGCCCTTATCACGCTGAGCTGAGCATGCACTGCTTCCCGTGGCTTGATCATACACTGATCACGTGATTGTCATGCACTGATCACTTGGATATCATGCCACTGATCACGTGGGCTGACATCAGACACTGTTCACGTGTCTGGACCATGCACTTGATCACGTGGCTGATCATACACTGCTCACGTAACTGATCATGCACTGATCACGTGGCTATCATGCACTGATCACGTGGCTGAACATGCACTGTTCACGTGGCTGATCACACACCTGTCACGTGACATATCATGCACTGATCACGTGGCACTCATGCACTGATCACGTGGCTGATCATACTCTGCTCACGTAACTGATCATGCACACATCACGTGGCTATTCATGCACTGCTCACATGGCTCGTCATGGAATGATCACGTAGCTACCATATACTGGTCACGTGACTGATGCATGCCACAGATCACGTCAATGATCATGCACTGTTCAAGTGACTGATCATGTACTGATCACGTGACTGATCATGCACTGATCACGTGGCTATCATGCTCTGCTCACGTGGCTGATCATGCAAGGATCACGTAGCAACCATGTACTGGTCACGTGACTGATCATGCACTGATCACGTAACTGATCCTGCACTGATCACGTGGCTCATCATGCACTGATCACGTGGCTGATCACACATGTATCACGTGACTGATCATGTACAGATCACGTAAAATAATCATGAAGTGATCACGTGGCTATCATGCACTGATCACTTGGCTGGACATACACTGATCACGTGCCTGGACCTTCACTGATCACGTGGCTGATCATGCACTGATCACGTGACTGATCAAGCACTGATCACGTGACTGATCATGCACAGATCACATGACTGATCATGCACAGATCACGTGACTGATCATGCACTGCTCACGTGGCTATAATGCACTGCTCACGTGGCTGATCATGCAATGATCTCGCAGCTACCATGTACTGGTCACATGACTGATCATGCACTGATCACATAACTGATCATGCACTGATCACCTGGCTTATCATGCATTTGATTATGTGACTGATCATGTGCTGATCATGTTTGGTGTCACACACTGATCATGTGCCTCTGGAGGCAATGAACATAGAGCTGAGTAGGCAGGAATCAGTCAGGAGGCTATAATCATGGAACTCACCTCTGAGAAATCATGCTGCTCAGCTGGCAATAATCAAGTAGATGAGCAGGCAGGAATTACGCAGCACAGGTGGCAATTGTCAAGGAGATGACAGGCAGGAATCGTGCAGCTCAGCTGGAAATTGTCAAGCAGACGAGCAGACAGTAATCACGCAGCTCAGCAGGCCCCTGATCACGTGACTGAGCATGCACTGTTCACGTGGCTGATCACACACCTATCACGTGACTGACCATGCACAGATCATGTGACTGATCATGCACTGATCACGTGGCTATCATGCACTGATTACGTGGCTGATCACACATGTATCACGTGACTGATCGGTGCACTGATCACGTGGCTCTCATGCACTGATCATGTGGCTATCATGCACTGATCACGTAGCTATCATGCACTTATCACGTGGCTGATCACGCAATGATCACGTAGCTACCATGTACTGGTCACGTGACTTATCATGCACTGATGACGTAATTGATCCTGCACTGATCACATGGCTCATCACGCACTGATCCGGTGGCTGATCACACACGTATCACGTGACTGATCATGTACAGATCACGTAAATAATCATGAAGTGATCACGTGGCTATCCTGCACTGATCACGTGGATAACATGCACTGATCACGTGGCTGATCACACACGTATCACGTGACTGATCATGCACTGATCACGTGACTGATCATGCACTGATCACGTGGCTATCATGCACTGATCACTTGGCTGGACATACACTGATCACGTGCCTGGTCCTGCACTGATTACGTGGCTATCATGCACTGATCACGTGGCTGATCATGCAATGATCACGTAGCTACCATGTACTGGTCATGTGACTGATCATGCACTGATCACGTAATTGATCCTGCACTGATCACATGGCTCATCACGCACTGATCCGGTGGCTGATCACACACGTATCACGTGACTGATCATGTACAGATCACGTAAATAATCATGAAGTGATCACGTGGCTATCCTGCACTGATCACGTGGATAACATGCACTGATCACGTGGCTGATCACACACGTATCACGTGACTGATCATGCACTGATCACGTGACTGATCATGCACTGATCATGTGGCTATCATGCACTGATCACGTAGCTATCATGCACTGATTACGTGGCTGATCACGCAATGATCACGTAGCAACCATATACTGGTCATGTGACTGATCATGAACTGACCACGTAATTGATCCTGCACTGATCACATGGCTCATCACGCACTGATTCCGGTGGCTGATCACACACGTATCACGTGACTGAATCATGTACACATCACGTAAATAATCATGAGTGATCACGTGGCTATCCTGCACTGATCACGTGGATAACATGCACTGATCACGTGGCTGATCACACACGTAATCACGTGACTGATCATGCACTGATCACGTGGCTATCATGCACTGATCACGTGGATAACATGCACTGATCACGTGGTTGATCACACACGTATCACGTGGCTCATCATGCACTGATCACGTGGTTGATCACACATGTATCACGTGACTGATCGTGCACTGATCACGTGGCTCTCATGCACTGATCATGTGGCTATCATGCACTGATCACGTAGCTATCATGCACTTATCACGTGGCTGATCACGCAATGATCACGTAGCTACCATGTACTGGTCACGTGACTTATCATGCACTGATGACGTAATTGATCCTGCACTGATCACATGCTCATCACGCACTGATCCGGTGGCTGATCACACACGTATCACGTGACTGATCATGTACAGATCACGTAAATAATCATGAAGTGATCACGTGGCTATCCTGCACTGATCACGTGGATAACATGCACTGATCACGTGGCTGATCACACACGTATCACGTGACTGATCATGCACTGATCACGTGACTGATCATGCACTGATCATGTGGCTATCATGCACTGATCACGTAGCTATCATGCACTGATTACGTGGCTGATCACGCAATGATCACGTAGCAATCATATACTGGTCATGTGACTGATCATGAACTGACCACGTAATTGATCCTGCACTGATCACATGGCTCATCACGCACTGATCCGGTGGCTGATCACACACGTATCACGTGACTGATCATGTACACATCACGTAAATAATCATGAAGTGATCACGTGGCTGATCATGCAATGATCACGTAGCTACCATGCACTGGTCACGTGACTGATCATGCACTGATCAGGTGATTGATCATGCACTGATCACGTGACTGATCATGCACAGATCACGTGACTGATCAATGCACAGATCACGTGACTGATCATGCACTGATCACATGGCTATAATGCACTGCTCACGTGGCTGATCATGCAATGATCACGCAGCTACCATGTACTGGTCACATGACTGATCATGCACTGATCACATAATTGATCATGCACTGATCACCTGGCTTATCATGCATTGATTATGTGACTGATCATGTGCTGATCATGTTTGGTGTCACACACTGATCATGTGCCTCTGGAGGCAATGAACATAGAGCTGAGTAGGCAGGAATCAGTCAGGAGGCTATAATCATGGAACTCACCTCTGAGAAATCATGCTGCTCAGCTGGCAATAATCAAGTAGATGAGCAGGCAGGAATTACGCAGCACAGGTGGCAATTGTCAAGGAGATGACAGGCAGGAATCGTGCAGCTCAGCTGGCAATTGTCAAGCAGATGAGCAGACAGTAATCACGCAGCTCAGCAGGCCCTGATCACGTGACTGAGCATGCACTGTTCACGTGGCTGATCACACACCTATCACGTGACTGACCATGCACTGATCATGTGACTGATCATGCACTGCTCACGTGGCTATTATGCACTGTTCACTTGGCTGGACATACACTGATCACGTGCCTGGTCATGCACTGATCACGTGGCTGATCATGCACTGATCACGTGACTGATCATGCAGAGATCACGGGACTGATCATGCACAGATCACGTGACTGAGCATGCACTGTTCACATGGCTGATCACACACCTATCACGTGACTGATCATGCACTGATCATGTGACTGATCATGCACTGATCACGTAGCTATCTTGCACTGATCACTTGGCTGATCATACACTCATCACAGGACTGATCGTGCACTGATCACGGAGCTATCATGCATTGACTACATGACTCCACATGCACTGATCACGTGGATGATCATGCACAGATCACGTGACTGACCATGCACTGATCACGTGACTGATCATGCACAGATCACGTGACTGATCATGCACTGATCACGTGGCTATAATGCACTGCTCACGTGGCTGATCATGCAATGATCACGCAGCTACCATGTACTGGTCACATGACTGATCATGCACTGATCACATAATTGATCATGCACTGATCACCTGGCTTATCATGCATTGATTATGTGACTGATCATGTGCTGATCATGTTTGGTGTCACACACTGATCATGTGCCTATGGAGGCAATGAACATAGAGCTGAGTAGGCAGGAATCAGTCAGGTGGCTATAGTCATGGAACTCACCTTTGAGAAATCATGCTGCTCAGCTGGCAATAATCAAGTAGATGAGCAGGCAGGAATTATGCAGCACAGGTGGCAATTGTCAAGGAGATGACAGGCAGGAATCGTGCAGCTCAGCTGGAAATTGTCAAGCAGATGAGCAGACAGTAATCACGCAGCTCAGCAGGCCCTGATCACGTGACTGAGCATGCATTGTTCACGTGGCTGATCACACACCTATCACGTGACTGATCATGCACTGATCATGTGACTGATCATGCACTGATCACGTGGCTATCATGCACTGCTCACGTGGCTGATCATGCGATGATCACGCAGCTACCATGTACTGGTCACATGACTGATCATGCACTGATCACGTGACTGATCATGGAGTGATCACGTGGCTATCATGCACTACTCACGTGGCTGATCATGCAATGATCATGTAGCTACCATGTACAGGTCACGTGAATGATCATACACCGATCAGGTGACTGATCATGCACTGATCACGTGGCTATCATGCACTGATCAGTAAACTGATCATGCACTGATCACGTCTATATCATGCACTGATCACATGACTGCCCATGCACTGATCACGTGGGTGATCATACACTAATCATGTGACAGATCGTGCACTGATCACCTGGCTGATCATTCACTGATACCGTGACTGAGCATGGACTGATCACATGACTATCATGTAGTGATCACGTGACTTAATGGCGCTGATCATGTGACTGATCATGCGCTGATCATTTTTGCTATCATACACTGATCATGTGCCTCTGGAGGCAATAAACAAAGAGCTGAGTAGGCACGAATCAAGCAGTCAGCAGGCAATAATCATGGAACTCAGCTCTGAGGAATCATGCTGCTCAGCCGGCAATAATCAAGCAGCTGAGCAGGCAGGAATTACGCAGCACAGCTGTCAATTGTCAAGCAGATGACAGGCAGGAATCGTGCAGCTCAGCTGGCAATTGTCAAGCAGATGAGCAGACAGTAATCACGCAGCTCAGCAGGCCCTGATCACGTGACTGAGCATGCACTGTTCACGTGGCTGATCATGTTACTGATCACGTGACTGATGATGCACTGATCACGTGACTGATCATGCACAGATCACATAAATGATCATGCACTGTTCACGTGCCTGATCATGTACTGATCACGGGACTGATCATGCACTGATCACGTGTCTGATCATGCACTGATCACGTAATTGATCATGCACTTATCATTTGGCTGATCATGCACTGATCACGTGACTGATCATGCACTGATCACGTGACTGATCATGCACTGATCACTTAGCTATCTTGCACTGATCACTTGGCTGATCATACACTCATCACGTGGATGATCATGCACTGATCACGTGACTGACCATGCAGTGATCACGTGACTGATCATGCACTGATCATTATGGCTGATCATGCACTGAACACGTGGCTATCATGCACTGCTCACGTGGCTGATGTGGCAATGATCACGTAGCTACCATGTAGTGGTCACGTGACTGATCATGCACTGATCACGTAATTGATCATGCACTGATCACGTGGCTGATCATACACTGATCACGTGACTGATCATGCCACTGATCACGTGACTGATCATGCACTGATCACGTGGCTATCATTGCACTGATCACTTTGGCTGACATACACTGATCACGTGCCTGGTCCTGCACTGATTACGTGGCTATCATTGCACTGATCACGTGGCTGATCATGCAATGATCACGTAGCTACCATGTACTGGTCATGTGACTGATCATGCACTGATCACGTAATTGATCCTGCACTGATCACATGGCTCATCACGCACTGAATCGCGGTGGCTGATCACACACGTATCACGTGACTGATCATGTACAGATCTACGTAAATAATCATGAAGTGATCACGTGGCTATCCTGCACTGATCACGTGGATAACATGCACTGATCACGTTGGCTGATACACACGTATCACGTGACTGATCATGCACTGATCACGTGGCTATCATGCACTGATCCGTGGATAACATGCACTGATTCACGTGGTTGATCACACACGTATCACGTGGCTCATCATGCACTGATCACGTGGTTGATCACACATTGTAATCACGTGACTGGGGATCATGCAACTGATCAAGTGGCTCTCATTCACTGATCATGTGGCTATCAATGCCACCTGATCACGTAGCTATCATGCAACTTATCACGTGGAGCTTGAATTCACGCAATGATTCACGTACGCGCCTACCACTGTAACTGCAGTGGGCACGTGAGCTTAATTTCATGCAACATGATTGACGTATATTGATCCTGCATGATCACATGGCTCATCTCACGCACTTACCGGTGGCTGAGATCACACACGTATCACGTGACTGATTCATCGTACAGATCACGTAAGGATATATTCATGAATGTGCATCACGGTGCCTATCTCTTGCACTGATCACTTTGTAGGATAAACATGCACTGATCACGTGGCTTGATCACACACGTATCAACCTGAGATTCTGATTGCATGCAATGTATATCACGTGATCTGATCATGCACTGAATTCACTGGCTGCTATCATGCACTGATCACTTGGCTGGACATACACTGATCACGTGCCTGGTCCTGCACTGATTACGTGGCTATCATGCACTGATCACGTGGCTATCATGCAATGATCACGTAGCTACCATGTATGGTCATGTGACTGATCATGCACTGAGTCACGTAATTGATCCTGCACTGATCACATGGCTCATCACGCACTGATCCGGTGGCTGATCACCACACGTATCACGTGACTGATCATGTACAGATCAGTAATAATTCATGAAGTGATCACGTGGCTATCCTGCACTGATCACGTGGATAACATGCACTGATCACGTGGCTGATCACCACACGTATCAGTGACTGATCATGCACTGATCACGTGACTGCTGATTCACTCACTGATCATGTGGCTATCATGCACTGATCACGTAGCTATCATGCCACTGATTACGTGGCTGATCACGCAATGATCACGTGCAATCATATACTGGTCATGTGACTATCATGAACTGACCACGTAATTGATCCGCACTGATCACATGGCTCATCACGCACTGATCCGGGCTGATCACACACGTATCACGTGACTGATCATGTACACATCACGTAAATAACATGAAGTGATCACGTGGCTGATCATGCAATGATCACGTAGCTACCATGCACTGGTCACGTGACTGATCATGCACTGATCAGGTGATTTGATCATGCACTGATCACGTGACTGATCATGCACAGATCACAGTGACTGATCATGCACAGATCACGTGACTGATCATGCACTGATCACCATGGCTATAATGCACTGCTCACGTGGCTTGATCATGCAATGATCACGCAGCTACCATGTACTGGTCACATGACTGATCATGCACTGATCTACATAATTTGGATCATGCCCACTGTTCACCTGGCTTTTCATGCATTGATCATTGTGACTGATCATGGCTGATCATGTTTTGGTGTCACACACTGATCATGTGCCTCTGGAGGCAATGAACTAGAGCTGAGTAGGCAGGAATCAGTCAGCAGGCTATAATCATGGAACTCACCTCTGAGAAATCATGCTGCTCAGCTGGCAATAATCAAGTAGATGAGCAGGCAGGAATTACGCAGCACAGGTGGCAATTGTCAAGGAGATGACAGGCAGGAATCGTGCAGCTCAGCTGGAAATTGTCAAGCAGATGAGCAGACAGTAATCACGCAGCTCAGCAGGCCCTGATCACGTGACTGAGCATGCACTGTTCACGTGGATGATCACACACCTATCACGTGACTGATCATGCACTGATCATGTGACTGATCATGCACTGATGACGTGGCTATAATGCACTGATCACTTGGCTGGACATACACTGATCACGTGCCTGGTCATGCACTGATCACGTGGCTGATCATGCACTGATCACGTGACTGATCATGCAATGATCTCGTGTCTGATCATGCACTGATCACGTGGCTATCATGCATTGCTCACGTGGCCTGTCATGCAGTGATCACGTGGCTATCATGCACTACTCACTTGGCTGATCATGCAATGATCATGTAGCTACCATGTACAGGTCACGTGAATGATCATACACCCATCAGGTGACTGATCATGCACTGATCACGTGGCTATCATGCACTGATCACGAGACTGATCATGCACTGATCACGTCTATATCATGCACTGATCACATGACTGCCCATGCACTGATCACGTGGATGATCATACACTAATCATGTGACAGATCATGCACTGATCACGTGGCTGATCATGCACTGATACCGTGACTGAGCATGGACTGATCACATGACTATCATGTAGTGATCACGTGACTTAATGGCGCTGATCATGTGACTGATCATGCGCTGATCATGTTTGCTATCATACACTGATCATGTGCCTCTGGAGGCAATAAACAAAGAGCTGAGTAGGCACGAATCAAACAGTCAGCAGGCAATAATCATGGAACTCAGCTGTGAGGAATCATGCTGCTCAGCTGGCAATAATCAAGCAGCTGAGCAGGCAGGAATTACACAGCACAGCTGGCAATTGTCAAGCAGATGACAGGCAGGAATCGTGCAGCTCAGCTGGCAATTGTCAAGCAGATGAGCAGACACTAATCACGCAGCTCAGCAGGCCCGGATCACGTGACTGAGCATGCACTGTTCACGTGGCTGATCATACACTGATCACGTGATTGATCATGCACTGATCACATGGATATCATGCACTGATCACGTGGCTGATCATACACTGTTCACGTGTCTGACCATGCACTGATCACGTGGCTGATCATACACTGCTCACGTAACTGATCATGCACTGATCACGTGGCTATCATGCACTGAATACGTGGCTGAACATGCACTGTTCACGTGGCTGATCACACACCTGTCACGTGACATAACATGCACTGATCACGTGGCACTCATGCACTGATCACGTGGCTGATCATACTCTGCTCACGTAACTCATCATGCACACATCACGTTTCTATCATGCACTGCTCACGTGGCTCGTCATGGAATGATCACGTAGCTACCATATACTGGTCACGTGACTGATCATGCACAGATCACGTAAATGATCATGCACTGTTCACGTGACTGATCATGTACTGATCACGTGACTGATCATGCACCGATCACGTGGCTGATCATGCACTGATCACGTAATTGATCAGGCACTTATCATTTGGCTGATCATGCACTGATCACGTGGCTGATCATACACTGATCACGTGACTGATCATGCACTGATCACGTGACTGATCATGCACTGATCACATAATTGATCCTGCACTGATCACATGGCTCATCACGCACTGATCCGGTGGCTGATCACACACGTATCACGTGACTGATCATGTACAGATCACGTGAATAATCATGAAGTGATCACGTGGCTATCCTGCACTGATCACGTGGATATCATGCACTGATCATGTGGCTGATCACACACGTATCACGTGACTGATCATGGCACTGATCAACGTGGTACATTGCACTGCATTGATCACGTGCTATCATGCACCTTCTTTCACATGGCTGATCATTGCAATGATTCACGTTAGCTTACAAATGCACTGGTCAGTTGGGATCTTGATCATGCACTGATCAGGTAAATTGATCATGGCACTGATCACTGTGGACTGTCATTGCACAGATCACGTGGGAGCTGATTCATGCACAGATCACAGTGACTGATTCATGCCACATATTCACGTGACTTGATTTTTCATGCACTGATTCACGTGGGCTTATCATTTTTTTGGCACTGCTTTCAACCTGGTGGCTGATCATTGCAGATTTTGATCACGGCCAAAGCTTACATTGTTTTTACTTTGGGTTTCCACCATTTGACTTGATTCCCCATGCAACTGATTTTCACCCCCATTTTAAAATTGATTTTTTCATGGCAACTGTTCCCCCCCAAAACCTTGGGGCTTTTTAAATTTTTTTTCCATTTAATTCTTTTTTTCTTTCTTTTTCCCTTTTTTTTTTTTTT
>NW_020190822.1:0-40158 GCF_002263795.3 Bos taurus | reverse complement strand
ATGATCGTCACTTGCTCTGAGTCATGTTATTTTGCCTGCTGATCGTGGTTTCGTGTCTGGTCAGCTTGAGTATTCCCTCTGAGTCCCTGTTCGGCGCCACCTGCCGCGGACCAGCAACGGATCCAGGGTATTCGAAGAGAGTGGCTACGCGACTATTATATGCTAATCAAGATTCAAGAATATAGTCATGAGGAGCTCACGTAGGATACCCTACTTCGCTCTAGTACAGTAGGATCCAGGGGCTGTACCAACCCAGGGCAAATTCTGCAGAATTGTGGTGGAAATATAAAGAAAGAGAACTGTGAAGTTGCCTTGTTTACGCTGGCAGAGACAGATCAACTCGAAGACAACGAAGTCTGACCCACCTACGTAGCGCACGGCGCACCTCTTCGCATAGCGAAATGTGCCTCACCACTGAACACCTTCTCGAGTGAGTCTTTAGCAGCCCAGGCATATATGTAAGGCGGTGGTCCGCGTCCGAATGGAGACTCAGCTGGAGTAAAGGAAAGAATTGACAGGAACTTTAGAATGGCAGCTGAAGTTACTCTATTGACAGAGAGAGCAGATGGTGGGGGGGACCAGGCCCCAGTTGAAATCAGAGTGGAGAGGCACCAAAAGCAATTACCAGTAGCAGCTCGTGTTTTTGCGGGGGAGATGCTCGAGGGAATTCGGGTGGCACTCCTGAGCTCTGATTCCCGCATTTTGCGTATCCGACTCCATTTCCTCTGACCCTTTGTCCGAGTGTAATGCCTCCCCGGCTTCCGGCAATGATGTGCGTTCTCAGTCACGATATCAGTGCATGCTCAAGCCACGTGATCACTGAACGGGCAGCAGTCACTGAATCAGCGGCCCTTCTCCCAGTACTGATCACCGGATGGATAACACATGATCAGATGAACACCAGCCACGGTGATCACTGCATGCGCGTCAGGCTGTAGTTCTGAATCACCACCTGATCAGTGCGTGCACGTATCCCCTGATCAGCGCCTGTCATGTCACTGATGCACTGTCCTGATAACACGTGATCAGTCCCGAAACAGCCAGTCATCAGTGCATGCGCAAGTCACTGTCAGTGCATGATAGCACTAATCAGTGCTTGCACCGAGTCCCATGATCAGCGCTGTCAGTCACTGATTTTGCCTGATAAACACGTGATCAGTGCTGGATTGAGCCATGATCATGCCGATTCGCCACTCATCAGTGCAATGCGGCAGTACGTGATCTGGACTTGATTCAGCCACTGACAGTGCTGCAGAGTCACGTGATTCAGGGCCTGCTGAGAAATGTGCGTCGATTCCTCGGTCAATCTGCATGACAATTGGCCATCACTGAGCTGCGTGTTCCGTGCTATTCTGACTTGACATTGCCAGCTGAGCTGCTGTGTCCTCCTGGTCACGTTGCTTGATTATTGCAGTTGACAGCATTGATTCGTCACTTCTGACGCCTGTCCATGCTCATTGCCTGCTGATTTGCGTGGTTCGTGTCTGCTCAGGCTCTTCGAGTATTGCCTCCTGTGGTCCCTGTTCGGTCGCCATGCCGGGGAACCAGCCCAACGGATCAGGGTATCGAAGAGAGATGGCTAAGGCGGAAACTACTTTATTGCTAATCAGAGATGTCAAGAATAATAAGTATGTAGGAGAGCTAGTAGGAACATTCGGTGGGAGAAAAGAGACGGAGTAGCCTTGGGTTACGCGAAGACCAATATCAAACTTTCAAGCACAAGAAGTTTGCCCCACTTACGTAGGCGCAGCGCGCCCTCTCGAAATAGCGAAAGGTGCTCACCCTAGACACCTCTTCTGAGCTGGGTCTTAGCAGCCCAGGCATAATGAGGAAGCGTGGGATTCTGCGCTCCAGATGGAGCTCAGGCTGGGAAGTTAAAGGGAAAGACTGACAAGGGAACTTTTGAATTGGAAGCTTTGCTAAAGTTAACTCTTTGACAGAAGCGAGATGGTGGTGGGTTACAGCCCCCAGCGAAATCACGAGGTGAGAGCACAAAGCAATAAGTAGGGCGACTCCGGTTCTTTTGGGGGGGAGATGCTCGGAACTCCGGTTGGACTCCTGAGGTCGATCCCGGCATTTGCGTATTGCCGAGGCTCCTTTCCTCATGACTTTACCAGAGTGGTAATGCCTCCCCGGTCCGGCACAATGATCAGTGCATTCTGCTCAGTCCGATATTCAGTCGCCTGCTCCAACGCACGTGATCATGACCGCACTCAGTGACGTGATAAGCCGCCTCTCAGTCACGTATCAACCGTATGATAAACACGTGAATCAGTGAGAACGACCAGCCACGTGATCACTGCATGCGCGGTCAGGGTCCAGTCTACAGCCACCTGGATCAGTGCGTGCCAGTCCCCTATCAGCGCCGTCAGTCACTGATCCACGGCTGCCTGATAAACGTGATCCAGTGCCAAAGCCACGTCATCTGCATGCGCCAGTCAGTGAATCAGTGCAATTATAGCAGTTGATTCGTCGTTCTGCACGTCCCTGATCAGCGGCCTGTCAGGTCACTATCATTGCCTAGATAAAACGTATCAGTGCACGATGAGCATGTGATCAGTGCCCGATCAGCCACGCATCATGCATGCGCAGTCACGTCTCAGTGCATGATAGCCCGTTGACCAGCTGCATCTCAGTTCACGTGATCGGGACTTCGATCAGCCACGTGATCAGTGCCTGCAGAGTTCACGTGTCAGGCCTCGCTGAGCTGCTGATTCCTGCTGGCTCCATCTGCTGGACAATTTGCCATCTGAGCTGCGTGATTCCTTGTCGGCTCATCTTGCTGACAACATTGCCGCTGAAGCTGCGTGAATTGCTGCTGTTTCACGTGTTGATATTGCCAGTTTGCAGTCAGCATGAATCGTCCACGTGTAGCTCCATAGCATATTGCCTGCTGATTGCGTGGTCGTGTTCTCACTCTTATGAGTATTGCCTGCCAGATGTCCCTGTTCGGTCGCCACCTGCCCGGACCAGCCCAAACTCGATCCGGTATCGAAGGAGAGGATGGCCTATGGGCGACTATTTATATGCTAATCAGAGATTCAAAAATATTAGTATGAAGGAGCAGAGCTCATAGAAAATTCCGGAGAAAAAGAGACTGAAGTAACTATGTACACGGGAAGACCAATCAATACTCAAGACAAGAAGTTTGCACTCATACGCTAGGGGCCAGGCGCCCTCTCGTAATAGCGAAGGTGCCTCACCCTAGAACCTTCTCGAGTGCGTCTTAGCAGCCCAGCATAACTAGAAGCAGTGTGGGTCCGCTCCAGCACTGGAGACTCAGCTTGAAGTTAAACCGAAGAATGACAAAGAACTTTATGCATTGCAGCTGTAAGTTGAACTTCTTTACCATGAGAGAGCGAGATTGGTGGTGGGACAGCCCCCTCAGCGACATCAAGTGAGCAGCACACAAGCACATACAGTTAGGCAGACCTCGTTTTTTGCGGGAGATGCTCGAAATTCATCCGGGTGCCGCTGAGGCTCCGATCCCACAGCATTGCTGATATGCCGACCTCCTCTCATACCTTTCCAGTCGAAATCCTCCCCGGGCTCCACGGCACACTGATCAGGCAATGCTCACTCACATACGCCCATGCTGTCAACCACGTGATCAACTGACCGCACAATCACGTGATCAGGCCTCTCAGTTCACCTGATCACCCGTATGATGAAACACACTGATCACGGTGAACGACCACCACTGTGACACTGCTATGCAGCGTCAGTGGTCATCCTGATCACCCACCTGACTCAGTGCGTGCCACACTCCCTCTGCATCAGACTGCCTGCAGTCACTATCACGCCTGTCAACACGATCCAGTCGCCCGAAACACCAGTGGTCATCATGCATCGCAGCACGTGATCAGTGCATATTAGCCACGCTGACAGTGCCGGTGCACAAGTCCCATCGATCCCACGCGCCTGTCCAGTCACTGCATCCATTTGCTATAAAACGGATCAGTGCATGTGAGCAACCATCTTGCATCAGTGCCTGATTCAAGCACACCGTCGATCAGTTCGCAATCCGCAGTCCACGTCTCAAGTGCATTGCATAGCACGTCATCATGGCATGCTCAGTCACGTGATTCTACTTGATCAGCCATCTATCAGTGCCGCAGAGTCACGCTATCAGCCTGCTGAGCTGCGCTGATTCCCTGCCGCTCATCTGAGATCAATGCCTGAGCTGAGCGTGAATATCTGCCTGGGCTCATCTGCTTGACAATGCCAATGCTGAGCCTCGATTCCTGCCTCGGTCACCGTCTTAATTATTAGCCAGATTGAGCAGCATGTATTCGTCACTGCTGAGCTCCATGCTTATTGACCCTGCTATTTGCTGGTTCGTGTCTGACTCAAGCTCTTATGGTATTGCTCCTGTGGTCCCTGTTCGTCCCACCTCGCAGGGACCAGCCCCAACTCAATCCAGGTATTCGAAGAGATAGGCCTAACAGACTATTATAATGCTAATCAGAATGGTCACGAAATATTATATTGAGGAGAGCTCATAGACCACATTCTGGAAGAAAAGAGACTAGAGTAGCTTCGTACCGCGGGAAGACCAACAAACTTCATAGACAAGAAGTTTGCACCCTTGACGTAGGCCGCATGCGCGCCTCCTCGGAATAGCCGAAAAGGGCCTCAGCCCTAGGACAACCTTCTCGAGTGTGTCTTAGCAGACGCCGACTAGGCATTAGATGAAGCTGGTGCTGTTGCCGGCTCCAGATGGAAGAATCAGCTGGAAGTTAAAGGGGAATAGAATGACAATGAACTTAATATGAATTGGGAGCTGTAAGTCTAACTCTTTGACGATGGAGAGAGCAGAGTGACTGGTGAGTGGGGACAGCCCCCCGATGAAATCAGATAGAGAGCACAAAGCGAGATACAGTAGGGAGACCTCCGGGTTTGTTTTTGGTGGGCAGAAGTGCTCGAAAAATATCCCGGGTGACCCTGAGGCTCAATTCCCAGCTTGCGTCATGCCGAAGGCCTCGCCTTCTCATTGACCCTTTAGTCCAGTAAGTGAATGCTCCCCGGCTCCCGTGACATGTCAGTTGCAATGCTCAGTCACGAATCAGGCCTGCTCAAGCCACGTGATCACTTGACGGACACAGTCACTGAATCAAGCGCTCCATACGTTCACCGTATGATAAACACGTGTCAGTGAACCGACCCAGCCACGTTGATCACTGCATGCGCGGTCAGGTGTCAGATTCCTGCATCAGCCACTATCAGTGCGGCACAGTCCCCTGATCAGCGCCTGTCAGCCACTGATCCTGACCTGAATAAACACGTGATCAGTGCCCAACAGCCCGCATCGTCAGCGCCAGTCACGTGATCAGTGCATGATAGCCACGTATCAGTGCGTGCACAAGTCCCTATCACAGCCTGTCAGTTCACTGATCATGCCTGTGATTAAACACGGGAATTCAGTGCATGGATGAGCCATATCAGTTGCCGAATCAGCCACGCATCACGTGCATGCCGCCATCACGTCATCAGTTCAATACTAGCCAATGATCAGTGCAGCTCAGCACGTGATCTGACTTGATCAGCCACGCGATCAGGCTGCGAAGAGTCACGTGATTCAGGCCTGGCTGAGCTGCATATTCCGCCGGCTCATCTAAGCAGACAATTGCCATCGAGCGCGTGCATTCCTTGTCGCTCATTGCTTGAACAATTGCAGCTGAGCTGCGTTGATTCCCTGCCTGGATCAACTGCTGATTATTGCCAGTGAGCGCATGATTCCGTCACTGCTGAGCTCACCATGCTTATGCCTGCTCTATTGCGTGTCGTGTCTGCTCAGCCCTTTAGTATGCCTACTGAGTCCTGTTCGAGTCACCACCTGCCTGGACCAGCCCAAACGGTTCCAGTATTCGAAGAGCATGCCTAGGCGACTATTTAATCATGCTAATCAGTCGTCAGAATAATAGTATGAGGGAGAGCTCCAGTACGGAAATCGTGGGAAAAAAGGACTGAGATAGCTTGTTACCGAGGACCAAATCAAACTTCAAGACAAGAAGTTTGCAACCCACTACGTAGGCCGCCAGCGCCCTCATCGATGCTGAAAGGTGCCTCACCCTAGACACTTCTCGGCTGGGTCTTAGCACCCAGCAAATTGAAGCTTGGTGTTTTCCGCTCAGATAGGAGACCAGCGAAGTAGAGCATCAAGGACTAGAATTGAGCTTAAGAAACTCTTACAGAAGAAGAAGCGAGTGGTGGAGGACCCCCCAGTAAATCGAGTGGGCACAAGCAATACATAGCAGACCCTTTTTTTGGGGGGATGCTCAGAACGATCCGGGTGACTCCTGAGCTGATCCCTATTGCTGTATGCGAACCTCCCTCTCATACCTTTCCAGCTGAATGCACCCGGTCCGGCCATATCCGCATCTCAGTCACGATCACTGCCACTGATCACTTGCCAGCACAGTCTTCACGCCTCTCTACGTTAACCGTATGCATAAACACGGATTCATTGAACGACACCAGCCACGTGATCACTCGCAATGGCGCGTTCAGTGGTATTGCCTGATCAGCCACCTGAATAGTGCGTGCACAGTCCCCTTTGATCACGCCTGTCAGTCATGATCACTGCTGAATAAAACACTGATCAGTGCCCGAACACAACGTTCATCAGTTGCATGCGCACAGTCACGGATCAGTGCATGATAGCCACGTGATCATGCGTGCACAGTCCATAGATCACGGCCTGGTCCAGTCACTGCATCATTGTGATCAAAACGTTGATCAGTGCATGATGACGCCATTTATCAGTGAGCCATTGCAGCCACGTCGATCAGTTGCATTCGCGCTCACGTATCACGCTGATAGCCACGTGAAACAGTGCCATGCTGCAGTCACGTGATCTGGACTTCATTCAGCCACGTGATCAGTGCCGCAGAGTCACGTGATCAGGGCCTGCTTGAAGCGCTATTCCTGCCGGCTCATCCTGCTACACATTGGCTCTGGAGGGTGTGATTCCCTGTCGGCCATCTGCTTGACAATTGCCATCTGTAGCTTGCGTTGATTTCCGCTAGGTCACGTGCCTTGAATATTCCAGTTGCAGCGCTATTCGTCACTGCTAAGCTTCCATGCTTATTTGTGCCTGCTGATTGCGTGGTTCGTGTCTGCTCAGCTCTTTGAGTATTGCTCGCTGAGGTCCCTGTTCGGTCGCCACCTGCCGGGGACCAGCCCCAACTGATCCAGACTTGCGCCACTAGGAGTATTCGAAGGGAGAGATGGCCTAGGCGACTATTTATATGCTAATCAGAGATGTCAAGATAATAGTATGAGGAGAGCTCAGTAGGAAAATTCGGTGGAGAAAAGAAGACTGAGGTAGCTTGGTTTACGGCGGAAGACCAATCAAACTTCAAGACAAGAAGTTTGCACCACTTACGTAGGCCGCAGGCGCCCTCTCGAATAGCGAAAGGTGCCTCACCCTAGACACTTCTCGAGTGGGTCTTAGCAGCCCAGGCATAATTAGTAAGCGTGGTGGGTTCCGCGCTCCAGATGGAGACTCAGCTGGAAGTTTAAAGGGAAAGAATGACAAGGAACTTTATGAATTGGAGCTGTAAGTTAACTCTTTGACAGAGAGAGCGAGATGGTGGTGGGGGGACAGCCCCCCAGTGAAATCAGAGGTGAGAGCACAAAGCAATACAGTAGGCAGACTTCCGGTTTTTTTGGGGGGGGAGATGCTCGAGAATATCCGGGTGGACTCTGAGGCTCGATCCGCATTTGCGTATGCCGAGCCTCCTTCCTCATGACTTTGTTCCAGAGTGGAATGCCTCCCCGGCTCCGGCACATGATCAGTGCATCTTCAGTCACGATATCAGTGCTGCTCAGCCACGTATCACTGACGGCACAGTCACGTGATCAGCGCCTCTCATCACGGGATCACCGTATGATAAACACGTGATCAGTGAACGACCAGCCACGTGATCACTGCATGCGCGGTCAGGTGGTCAGTTCCTGATCAGCCACCTGATCAGTGCGTGCACAGTCCCCTGATCAGCGCCTGTCAGTCACTGATCACTGCCTGATAAACACGTGATCAGTGCCCGAACAGCCACGTCATCAGTGCATGCGCAGTCACGTGATCAGTGCATGATAGCCACGTGATCAGTGCGTGCACAGTCCCATGATCAGCGCCTGTCAGTCACTGATCATTGCCTGATAAACACGTGATCAGTGCATGATGAGCCATGTGATCAGTGCCCGATCAGCCACGTCATCAGTGCATGCGCAGTCACGTCATCAGTGCATGATAGCCACGTGATCAGTGCATGCTCAGTCACGTGATCTGGACTTGATCAGCCACGTGATCAGTGCCTGCAGAGTCACGTGATCAGGGCCTGCTGAGCTGCGTGATTCCTGCCGGCTCATCTGCATGACAATTGCCAGCTGAGCTGCGTGATTCCTGTCGGCTCATCTGCTTGACAATTGCCAGCTGAGCTGCGTGATTCCTGCCTGGTCACGTGCTTGATTATTGCCAGTTGAGCAGCATGATTCGTCACTGCTGAGCTCCATGCTTATTGCCTGCTGATTGCGTGGTTCGTGTCTGCTCAGCTCTTTGAGTATTGCCTCCTGAGGTCCCTGTTCGGTCGCCACCTGCCGGGGACCAGCCCCAACTGATCCAGGGTATTCGAAGGAGAGATGGCCTAGGCGACTATTTATATGCTAATCAGAGATGTCAAGAATAATAGTATGAGGAGAGCTCAGTAGGAAAATTCGGTGGAGAAAAGAGACTGAGTAGCTTGGTTTACGCGGAAGACCAATCAAACTTCAAGACAAGAAGTTTGCACCACTTACGTAGGCCGCAGGCGCCCTCTCGAATAGCGAAAGGTGCCTCACCCTAGACACCTTCTCGAGTGGGTCTTAGCAGCCCAGGCATAATTAGTAAGCGTGGTGGGTTCCGCGCTCCAGATGGAGACTCAGCTGGAAGTTAAAGGGAAGAATGACAAGGAACTTTATGAATTGGAGCTGTAAGTTAACTCTTTGACAGAGAGAGCGAGATGGTGGTGGGGGACAGCCCCCAGTGAAATCAGAGGTGAGAGCACAAAGCAATACAGTAGGCAGACTCCGGTTTTTTTGGGGGGGAGATGCTCGAGAATATCCGGGTGGACTCCTGAGGCTCGATCCCGCATTTGCGTATGCCGAGCCTCCTTCCTCATGACCTTTGTCCAGAGTGGAATGCCTCCCCGGCTCCCGGCACATGATCAGTGCATGCTCAGTCACGATATCAGTGCCTGCTCAGCCACGTGATCACTGACGGCACAGTCACGTGATCAGCGCCTCTCAGTCACGTGATCACCGTATGATAAACACGTGATCAGTGAACGACCAGCCACGTGATCACTGCATGCGCGGTCAGGTGGTCAGTTCCTGATCAGCCACCTGATCAGTGCGTGCACAGTCCCCTGATCAGCGCCTGTCAGTCACTGATCACTGCCTGATAAACACGTGATCAGTGCCCGAACAGCCACGTCATCAGTGCATGCGCAGTCACGTGATCAGTGCATGATAGCCACGTGATCAGTGCGTGCACAGTCCCATGATCAGCGCCTGTCAGTCACTGATCATTGCCTGATAAACACGTGATCAGTGCATGATGAGCCATGTGATCAGTGCCCGATCAGCCACGTCATCAGTGCATGCGCAGTCACGTCATCAGTGCATGATAGCCACGTGATCAGTGCATGCTCAGTCACGTGATCTGGACTTGATCAGCCACGTGATCAGTGCCTGCAGAGTCACGTGATCAGGGCCTGCTGAGCTGCGTGATTCCTGCCGGCTCATCTGCATGACAATTGCCAGCTGAGCTGCGTGATTCCTGTCGGCTCATCTGCTTGACAATTGCCAGCTGAGCTGCGTGATTCCTGCCTGGTCACGTGCTTGATTATTGCCAGTTGAGCAGCATGATTCGTCACTGCTGAGCTCCATGCTTATTGCCTGCTGATTGCGTGGTTCGTGTCTGCTCAGCTCTTTGAGTATTGCCTCCTGAGGTCCCTGTTCGGTCGCCACCTGCCGGGGACCAGCCCCAACTGATCCAGGGTATTCGAAGGAGAGATGGCCTAGGCGACTATTTATATGCTAATCAGAGATGTCAAGAATAATAGTATGAGGAGAGCTCAGTAGGAAAATTCGGTGGAGAAAAGAGACTGAGTAGCTTGGTTTACGCGGAAGACCAATCAAACTTCAAGACAAGAAGTTTGCACCACTTACGTAGGCCGCAGGCGCCCTCTCGAATAGCGAAAGGTGCCTCACCCTAGACACCTTCTCGAGTGGGTCTTAGCAGCCCAGGCATAATTAGTAAGCGTGGTGGGTTCCGCGCTCCAGATGGAGACTCAGCTGGAAGTTAAAGGGAAGAATGACAAGGAACTTTATGAATTGGAGCTGTAAGTTAACTCTTTGACAGAGAGAGCGAGATGGTGGTGGGGGACAGCCCCCAGTGAAATCAGAGGTGAGAGCACAAAGCAATACAGTAGGCAGACTCCGGTTTTTTTGGGGGGGAGATGCTCGAGAACATCCGGGTGGACTCCTGAGGCTCGATCCCGCATTTGCGTATGCCGAGCCTCCTTCCTCATGACCTTTGTCCAGAGTGGAATGCCTCCCCGGCTCCCGGCACATGATCAGTGCATGCTCAGTCACGATATCAGTGCCTGCTCAGCCACGTGATCACTGACGGCACAGTCACGTGATCAGCGCCTCTCAGTCACGTGATCACCGTATGATAAACACGTGATCAGTGAACGACCAGCCACGTGATCACTGCATGCGCGGTCAGGTGGTCAGTTCCTGATCAGCCACCTGATCAGTGCGTGCACAGTCCCCTGATCAGCGCCTGTCAGTCACTGATCACTGCCTGATAAACACGTGATCAGTGCCCGAACAGCCACGTCATCAGTGCATGCGCAGTCACGTGATCAGTGCATGATAGCCACGTGATCAGTGCGTGCACAGTCCCATGATCAGCGCCTGTCAGTCACTGATCATTGCCTGATAAACACGTGATCAGTGCATGATGAGCCATGTGATCAGTGCCCGATCAGCCACGTCATCAGTGCATGCGCAGTCACGTCATCAGTGCATGATAGCCACGTGATCAGTGCATGCTCAGTCACGTGATCTGGACTTGATCAGCCACGTGATCAGTGCCTGCAGAGTCACGTGATCAGGGCCTGCTGAGCTGCGTGATTCCTGCCGGCTCATCTGCATGACAATTGCCAGCTGAGCTGCGTGATTCCTGTCGGCTCATCTGCTTGACAATTGCCAGCTGAGCTGCGTGATTCCTGCCTGGTCACGTGCTTGATTATTGCCAGTTGAGCAGCATGATTCGTCACTGCTGAGCTCCATGCTTATTGCCTGCTGATTGCGTGGTTCGTGTCTGCTCAGCTCTTTGAGTATTGCCTCCTGAGGTCCCTGTTCGGTCGCCACCTGCCGGGGACCAGCCCCAACTGATCCAGGGTATTCGAAGGAGAGATGGCCTAGGCGACTATTTATATGCTAATCAGAGATGTCAAGAATAATAGTATGAGGAGAGCTCAGTAGGAAAATTCGGTGGAGAAAAGAGACTGAGTAGCTTGGTTTACGCGGAAGACCAATCAAACTTCAAGACAAGAAGTTTGCACCACTTACGTAGGCCGCAGGCGCCCTCTCGAATAGCGAAAGGTGCCTCACCCTAGACACCTTCTCGAGTGGGTCTT
Organism: Bos taurus; assembly: GCF_002263795.3. Taxonomy (NCBI): domain Eukaryota; kingdom Metazoa; phylum Chordata; class Mammalia; order Artiodactyla; family Bovidae; genus Bos; species Bos taurus. Next base: position 28,465 of record NW_020190822.1, on the reverse strand, counting down.
AGCAGCCCAGGCATAATTAGTAAGCGTGGTGGGTTCCGCGCTCCAGATGGAGACTCAGCTGGAAGTTAAAGGGAAGAATGACAAGGAACTTTATGAATTGGAGCTGTAAGTTAACTCTTTGACAGAGAGAGCGAGATGGTGGTGGGGGACAGCCCCCAGTGAAATCAGAGGTGAGAGCACAAAGCAATACAGTAGGCAGACTCCGGTTTTTTTGGGGGGGAGATGCTCGAGAATATCCGGGTGGACTCCTGAGGCTCGATCCCGCATTTGCGTATGCCGAGCCTCCTTCCTCATGACCTTTGTCCAGAGTGGAATGCCTCCCCGGCTCCCGGCACATGATCAGTGCATGCTCAGTCACGATATCAGTGCCTGCTCAGCCACGTGATCACTGACGGCACAGTCACGTGATCAGCGCCTCTCAGTCACGTGATCACCGTATGATAAACACGTGATCAGTGAACGACCAGCCACGTGATCACTGCATGCGCGGTCAGGTGGTCAGTTCCTGATCAGCCACCTGATCAGTGCGTGCACAGTCCCCTGATCAGCGCCTGTCAGTCACTGATCACTGCCTGATAAACACGTGATCAGTGCCCGAACAGCCACGTCATCAGTGCATGCGCAGTCACGTGATCAGTGCATGATAGCCACGTGATCAGTGCGTGCACAGTCCCATGATCAGCGCCTGTCAGTCACTGATCATTGCCTGATAAACACGTGATCAGTGCATGATGAGCCATGTGATCAGTGCCCGATCAGCCACGTCATCAGTGCATGCGCAGTCACGTCATCAGTGCATGATAGCCACGTGATCAGTGCATGCTCAGTCACGTGATCTGGACTTGATCAGCCACGTGATCAGTGCCTGCAGAGTCACGTGATCAGGGCCTGCTGAGCTGCGTGATTCCTGCCGGCTCATCTGCATGACAATTGCCAGCTGAGCTGCGTGATTCCTGTCGGCTCATCTGCTTGACAATTGCCAGCTGAGCTGCGTGATTCCTGCCTGGTCACGTGCTTGATTATTGCCAGTTGAGCAGCATGATTCGTCACTGCTGAGCTCCATGCTTATTGCCTGCTGATTGCGTGGTTCGTGTCTGCTCAGCTCTTTGAGTATTGCCTCCTGAGGTCCCTGTTCGGTCGCCACCTGCCGGGGACCAGCCCCAACTGATCCAGGGTATTCGAAGGAGAGATGGCCTAGGCGACTATTTATATGCTAATCAGAGATGTCAAGAATAATAGTATGAGGAGAGCTCAGTAGGAAAATTCGGTGGAGAAAAGAGACTGAGTAGCTTGGTTTACGCGGAAGACCAATCAAACTTCAAGACAAGAAGTTTGCACCACTTACGTAGGCCGCAGGCGCCCTCTCGAATAGCGAAAGGTGCCTCACCCTAGACACCTTCTCGAGTGGGTCTTAGCAGCCCAGGCATAATTAGTAAGCGTGGTGGGTTCCGCGCTCCAGATGGAGACTCAGCTGGAAGTTAAAGGGAAGAATGACAAGGAACTTTATGAATTGGAGCTGTAAGTTAACTCTTTGACAGAGAGAGCGAGATGGTGGTGGGGGACAGCCCCCAGTGAAATCAGAGGTGAGAGCACAAAGCAATACAGTAGGCAGACTCCGGTTTTTTTGGGGGGGAGATGCTCGAGAATATCCGGGTGGACTCCTGAGGCTCGATCCCGCATTTGCGTATGCCGAGCCTCCTTCCTCATGACCTTTGTCCAGAGTGGAATGCCTCCCCGGCTCCCGGCACATGATCAGTGCATGCTCAGTCACGATATCAGTGCCTGCTCAGCCACGTGATCACTGACGGCACAGTCACGTGATCAGCGCCTCTCAGTCACGTGATCACCGTATGATAAACACGTGATCAGTGAACGACCAGCCACGTGATCACTGCATGCGCGGTCAGGTGGTCAGTTCCTGATCAGCCACCTGATCAGTGCGTGCACAGTCCCCTGATCAGCGCCTGTCAGTCACTGATCACTGCCTGATAAACACGTGATCAGTGCCCGAACAGCCACGTCATCAGTGCATGCGCAGTCACGTGATCAGTGCATGATAGCCACGTGATCAGTGCGTGCACAGTCCCATGATCAGCGCCTGTCAGTCACTGATCATTGCCTGATAAACACGTGATCAGTGCATGATGAGCCATGTGATCAGTGCCCGATCAGCCACGTCATCAGTGCATGCGCAGTCACGTCATCAGTGCATGATAGCCACGTGATCAGTGCATGCTCAGTCACGTGATCTGGACTTGATCAGCCACGTGATCAGTGCCTGCAGAGTCACGTGATCAGGGCCTGCTGAGCTGCGTGATTCCTGCCGGCTCATCTGCATGACAATTGCCAGCTGAGCTGCGTGATTCCTGTCGGCTCATCTGCTTGACAATTGCCAGCTGAGCTGCGTGATTCCTGCCTGGTCACGTGCTTGATTATTGCCAGTTGAGCAGCATGATTCGTCACTGCTGAGCTCCATGCTTATTGCCTGCTGATTGCGTGGTTCGTGTCTGCTCAGCTCTTTGAGTATTGCCTCCTGAGGTCCCTGTTCGGTCGCCACCTGCCGGGGACCAGCCCCAACTGATCCAGGGTATTCGAAGGAGAGATGGCCTAGGCGACTATTTATATGCTAATCAGAGATGTCAAGAATAATAGTATGAGGAGAGCTCAGTAGGAAAATTCGGTGGAGAAAAGAGACTGAGTAGCTTGGTTTACGCGGAAGACCAATCAAACTTCAAGACAAGAAGTTTGCACCACTTACGTAGGCCGCAGGCGCCCTCTCGAATAGCGAAAGGTGCCTCACCCTAGACACCTTCTCGAGTGGGTCTTAGCAGCCCAGGCATAATTAGTAAGCGTGGTGGGTTCCGCGCTCCAGATGGAGACTCAGCTGGAAGTTAAAGGGAAGAATGACAAGGAACTTTATGAATTGGAGCTGTAAGTTAACTCTTTGACAGAGAGAGCGAGATGGTGGTGGGGGACAGCCCCCAGTGAAATCAGAGGTGAGAGCACAAAGCAATACAGTAGGCAGACTCCGGTTTTTTTGGGGGGGAGATGCTCGAGAATATCCGGGTGGACTCCTGAGGCTCGATCCCGCATTTGCGTATGCCGAGCCTCCTTCCTCATGACCTTTGTCCAGAGTGGAATGCCTCCCCGGCTCCCGGCACATGATCAGTGCATGCTCAGTCACGATATCAGTGCCTGCTCAGCCACGTGATCACTGACGGCACAGTCACGTGATCAGCGCCTCTCAGTCACGTGATCACCGTATGATAAACACGTGATCAGTGAACGACCAGCCACGTGATCACTGCATGCGCGGTCAGGTGGTCAGTTCCTGATCAGCCACCTGATCAGTGCGTGCACAGTCCCCTGATCAGCGCCTGTCAGTCACTGATCACTGCCTGATAAACACGTGATCAGTGCCCGAACAGCCACGTCATCAGTGCATGCGCAGTCACGTGATCAGTGCATGATAGCCACGTGATCAGTGCGTGCACAGTCCCATGATCAGCGCCTGTCAGTCACTGATCATTGCCTGATAAACACGTGATCAGTGCATGATGAGCCATGTGATCAGTGCCCGATCAGCCACGTCATCAGTGCATGCGCAGTCACGTCATCAGTGCATGATAGCCACGTGATCAGTGCATGCTCAGTCACGTGATCTGGACTTGATCAGCCACGTGATCAGTGCCTGCAGAGTCACGTGATCAGGGCCTGCTGAGCTGCGTGATTCCTGCCGGCTCATCTGCATGACAATTGCCAGCTGAGCTGCGTGATTCCTGTCGGCTCATCTGCTTGACAATTGCCAGCTGAGCTGCGTGATTCCTGCCTGGTCACGTGCTTGATTATTGCCAGTTGAGCAGCATGATTCGTCACTGCTGAGCTCCATGCTTATTGCCTGCTGATTGCGTGGTTCGTGTCTGCTCAGCTCTTTGAGTATTGCCTCCTGAGGTCCCTGTTCGGTCGCCACCTGCCGGGGACCAGCCCCAACTGATCCAGGGTATTCGAAGGAGAGATGGCCTAGGCGACTATTTATATGCTAATCAGAGATGTCAAGAATAATAGTATGAGGAGAGCTCAGTAGGAAAATTCGGTGGAGAAAAGAGACTGAGTAGCTTGGTTTACGCGGAAGACCAATCAAACTTCAAGACAAGAAGTTTGCACCACTTACGTAGGCCGCAGGCGCCCTCTCGAATAGCGAAAGGTGCCTCACCCTAGACACCTTCTCGAGTGGGTCTTAGCAGCCCAGGCATAATTAGTAAGCGTGGTGGGTTCCGCGCTCCAGATGGAGACTCAGCTGGAAGTTAAAGGGAAGAATGACAAGGAACTTTATGAATTGGAGCTGTAAGTTAACTCTTTGACAGAGAGAGCGAGATGGTGGTGGGGGACAGCCCCCAGTGAAATCAGAGGTGAGAGCACAAAGCAATACAGTAGGCAGACTCCGGTTTTTTTGGGGGGGAGATGCTCGAGAATATCCGGGTGGACTCCTGAGGCTCGATCCCGCATTTGCGTATGCCGAGCCTCCTTCCTCATGACCTTTGTCCAGAGTGGAATGCCTCCCCGGCTCCCGGCACATGATCAGTGCATGCTCAGTCACGATATCAGTGCCTGCTCAGCCACGTGATCACTGACGGCACAGTCACGTGATCAGCGCCTCTCAGTCACGTGATCACCGTATGATAAACACGTGATCAGTGAACGACCAGCCACGTGATCACTGCATGCGCGGTCAGGTGGTCAGTTCCTGATCAGCCACCTGATCAGTGCGTGCACAGTCCCCTGATCAGCGCCTGTCAGTCACTGATCACTGCCTGATAAACACGTGATCAGTGCCCGAACAGCCACGTCATCAGTGCATGCGCAGTCACGTGATCAGTGCATGATAGCCACGTGATCAGTGCGTGCACAGTCCCATGATCAGCGCCTGTCAGTCACTGATCATTGCCTGATAAACACGTGATCAGTGCATGATGAGCCATGTGATCAGTGCCCGATCAGCCACGTCATCAGTGCATGCGCAGTCACGTCATCAGTGCATGATAGCCACGTGATCAGTGCATGCTCAGTCACGTGATCTGGACTTGATCAGCCACGTGATCAGTGCCTGCAGAGTCACGTGATCAGGGCCTGCTGAGCTGCGTGATTCCTGCCGGCTCATCTGCATGACAATTGCCAGCTGAGCTGCGTGATTCCTGTCGGCTCATCTGCTTGACAATTGCCAGCTGAGCTGCGTGATTCCTGCCTGGTCACGTGCTTGATTATTGCCAGTTGAGCAGCATGATTCGTCACTGCTGAGCTCCATGCTTATTGCCTGCTGATTGCGTGGTTCGTGTCTGCTCAGCTCTTTGAGTATTGCCTCCTGAGGTCCCTGTTCGGTCGCCACCTGCCGGGGACCAGCCCCAACTGATCCAGGGTATTCGAAGGAGAGATGGCCTAGGCGACTATTTATATGCTAATCAGAGATGTCAAGAATAATAGTATGAGGAGAGCTCAGTAGGAAAATTCGGTGGAGAAAAGAGACTGAGTAGCTTGGTTTACGCGGAAGACCAATCAAACTTCAAGACAAGAAGTTTGCACCACTTACGTAGGCCGCAGGCGCCCTCTCGAATAGCGAAAGGTGCCTCACCCTAGACACCTTCTCGAGTGGGTCTTAGCAGCCCAGGCATAATTAGTAAGCGTGGTGGGTTCCGCGCTCCAGATGGAGACTCAGCTGGAAGTTAAAGGGAAGAATGACAAGGAACTTTATGAATTGGAGCTGTAAGTTAACTCTTTGACAGAGAGAGCGAGATGGTGGTGGGGGACAGCCCCCAGTGAAATCAGAGGTGAGAGCACAAAGCAATACAGTAGGCAGACTCCGGTTTTTTTGGGGGGGAGATGCTCGAGAATATCCGGGTGGACTCCTGAGGCTCGATCCCGCATTTGCGTATGCCGAGCCTCCTTCCTCATGACCTTTGTCCAGAGTGGAATGCCTCCCCGGCTCCCGGCACATGATCAGTGCATGCTCAGTCACGATATCAGTGCCTGCTCAGCCACGTGATCACTGACGGCACAGTCACGTGATCAGCGCCTCTCAGTCACGTGATCACCGTATGATAAACACGTGATCAGTGAACGACCAGCCACGTGATCACTGCATGCGCGGTCAGGTGGTCAGTTCCTGATCAGCCACCTGATCAGTGCGTGCACAGTCCCCTGATCAGCGCCTGTCAGTCACTGATCACTGCCTGATAAACACGTGATCAGTGCCCGAACAGCCACGTCATCAGTGCATGCGCAGTCACGTGATCAGTGCATGATAGCCACGTGATCAGTGCGTGCACAGTCCCATGATCAGCGCCTGTCAGTCACTGATCATTGCCTGATAAACACGTGATCAGTGCATGATGAGCCATGTGATCAGTGCCCGATCAGCCACGTCATCAGTGCATGCGCAGTCACGTCATCAGTGCATGATAGCCACGTGATCAGTGCATGCTCAGTCACGTGATCTGGACTTGATCAGCCACGTGATCAGTGCCTGCAGAGTCACGTGATCAGGGCCTGCTGAGCTGCGTGATTCCTGCCGGCTCATCTGCATGACAATTGCCAGCTGAGCTGCGTGATTCCTGTCGGCTCATCTGCTTGACAATTGCCAGCTGAGCTGCGTGATTCCTGCCTGGTCACGTGCTTGATTATTGCCAGTTGAGCAGCATGATTCGTCACTGCTGAGCTCCATGCTTATTGCCTGCTGATTGCGTGGTTCGTGTCTGCTCAGCTCTTTGAGTATTGCCTCCTGAGGTCCCTGTTCGGTCGCCACCTGCCGGGGACCAGCCCCAACTGATCCAGGGTATTCGAAGGAGAGATGGCCTAGGCGACTATTTATATGCTAATCAGAGATGTCAAGAATAATAGTATGAGGAGAGCTCAGTAGGAAAATTCGGTGGAGAAAAGAGACTGAGTAGCTTGGTTTACGCGGAAGACCAATCAAACTTCAAGACAAGAAGTTTGCACCACTTACGTAGGCCGCAGGCGCCCTCTCGAATAGCGAAAGGTGCCTCACCCTAGACACCTTCTCGAGTGGGTCTTAGCAGCCCAGGCATAATTAGTAAGCGTGGTGGGTTCCGCGCTCCAGATGGAGACTCAGCTGGAAGTTAAAGGGAAGAATGACAAGGAACTTTATGAATTGGAGCTGTAAGTTAACTCTTTGACAGAGAGAGCGAGATGGTGGTGGGGGACAGCCCCCAGTGAAATCAGAGGTGAGAGCACAAAGCAATACAGTAGGCAGACTCCGGTTTTTTTGGGGGGGAGATGCTCGAGAATATCCGGGTGGACTCCTGAGGCTCGATCCCGCATTTGCGTATGCCGAGCCTCCTTCCTCATGACCTTTGTCCAGAGTGGAATGCCTCCCCGGCTCCCGGCACATGATCAGTGCATGCTCAGTCACGATATCAGTGCCTGCTCAGCCACGTGATCACTGACGGCACAGTCACGTGATCAGCGCCTCTCAGTCACGTGATCACCGTATGATAAACACGTGATCAGTGAACGACCAGCCACGTGATCACTGCATGCGCGGTCAGGTGGTCAGTTCCTGATCAGCCACCTGATCAGTGCGTGCACAGTCCCCTGATCAGCGCCTGTCAGTCACTGATCACTGCCTGATAAACACGTGATCAGTGCCCGAACAGCCACGTCATCAGTGCATGCGCAGTCACGTGATCAGTGCATGATAGCCACGTGATCAGTGCGTGCACAGTCCCATGATCAGCGCCTGTCAGTCACTGATCATTGCCTGATAAACACGTGATCAGTGCATGATGAGCCATGTGATCAGTGCCCGATCAGCCACGTCATCAGTGCATGCGCAGTCACGTCATCAGTGCATGATAGCCACGTGATCAGTGCATGCTCAGTCACGTGATCTGGACTTGATCAGCCACGTGATCAGTGCCTGCAGAGTCACGTGATCAGGGCCTGCTGAGCTGCGTGATTCCTGCCGGCTCATCTGCATGACAATTGCCAGCTGAGCTGCGTGATTCCTGTCGGCTCATCTGCTTGACAATTGCCAGCTGAGCTGCGTGATTCCTGCCTGGTCACGTGCTTGATTATTGCCAGTTGAGCAGCATGATTCGTCACTGCTGAGCTCCATGCTTATTGCCTGCTGATTGCGTGGTTCGTGTCTGCTCAGCTCTTTGAGTATTGCCTCCTGAGGTCCCTGTTCGGTCGCCACCTGCCGGGGACCAGCCCCAACTGATCCAGGGTATTCGAAGGAGAGATGGCCTAGGCGACTATTTATATGCTAATCAGAGATGTCAAGAATAATAGTATGAGGAGAGCTCAGTAGGAAAATTCGGTGGAGAAAAGAGACTGAGTAGCTTGGTTTACGCGGAAGACCAATCAAACTTCAAGACAAGAAGTTTGCACCACTTACGTAGGCCGCAGGCGCCCTCTCGAATAGCGAAAGGTGCCTCACCCTAGACACCTTCTCGAGTGGGTCTTAGCAGCCCAGGCATAATTAGTAAGCGTGGTGGGTTCCGCGCTCCAGATGGAGACTCAGCTGGAAGTTAAAGGGAAGAATGACAAGGAACTTTATGAATTGGAGCTGTAAGTTAACTCTTTGACAGAGAGAGCGAGATGGTGGTGGGGGACAGCCCCCAGTGAAATCAGAGGTGAGAGCACAAAGCAATACAGTAGGCAGACTCCGGTTTTTTTGGGGGGGAGATGCTCGAGAATATCCGGGTGGACTCCTGAGGCTCGATCCCGCATTTGCGTATGCCGAGCCTCCTTCCTCATGACCTTTGTCCAGAGTGGAATGCCTCCCCGGCTCCCGGCACATGATCAGTGCATGCTCAGTCACGATATCAGTGCCTGCTCAGCCACGTGATCACTGACGGCACAGTCACGTGATCAGCGCCTCTCAGTCACGTGATCACCGTATGATAAACACGTGATCAGTGAACGACCAGCCACGTGATCACTGCATGCGCGGTCAGGTGGTCAGTTCCTGATCAGCCACCTGATCAGTGCGTGCACAGTCCCCTGATCAGCGCCTGTCAGTCACTGATCACTGCCTGATAAACACGTGATCAGTGCCCGAACAGCCACGTCATCAGTGCATGCGCAGTCACGTGATCAGTGCATGATAGCCACGTGATCAGTGCGTGCACAGTCCCATGATCAGCGCCTGTCAGTCACTGATCATTGCCTGATAAACACGTGATCAGTGCATGATGAGCCATGTGATCAGTGCCCGATCAGCCACGTCATCAGTGCATGCGCAGTCACGTCATCAGTGCATGATAGCCACGTGATCAGTGCATGCTCAGTCACGTGATCTGGACTTGATCAGCCACGTGATCAGTGCCTGCAGAGTCACGTGATCAGGGCCTGCTGAGCTGCGTGATTCCTGCCGGCTCATCTGCATGACAATTGCCAGCTGAGCTGCGTGATTCCTGTCGGCTCATCTGCTTGACAATTGCCAGCTGAGCTGCGTGATTCCTGCCTGGTCACGTGCTTGATTATTGCCAGTTGAGCAGCATGATTCGTCACTGCTGAGCTCCATGCTTATTGCCTGCTGATTGCGTGGTTCGTGTCTGCTCAGCTCTTTGAGTATTGCCTCCTGAGGTCCCTGTTCGGTCGCCACCTGCCGGGGACCAGCCCCAACTGATCCAGGGTATTCGAAGGAGAGATGGCCTAGGCGACTATTTATATGCTAATCAGAGATGTCAAGAATAATAGTATGAGGAGAGCTCAGTAGGAAAATTCGGTGGAGAAAAGAGACTGAGTAGCTTGGTTTACGCGGAAGACCAATCAAACTTCAAGACAAGAAGTTTGCACCACTTACGTAGGCCGCAGGCGCCCTCTCGAATAGCGAAAGGTGCCTCACCCTAGACACCTTCTCGAGTGGGTCTTAGCAGCCCAGGCATAATTAGTAAGCGTGGTGGGTTCCGCGCTCCAGATGGAGACTCAGCTGGAAGTTAAAGGGAAGAATGACAAGGAACTTTATGAATTGGAGCTGTAAGTTAACTCTTTGACAGAGAGAGCGAGATGGTGGTGGGGGACAGCCCCCAGTGAAATCAGAGGTGAGAGCACAAAGCAATACAGTAGGCAGACTCCGGTTTTTTTGGGGGGGAGATGCTCGAGAATATCCGGGTGGACTCCTGAGGCTCGATCCCGCATTTGCGTATGCCGAGCCTCCTTCCTCATGACCTTTGTCCAGAGTGGAATGCCTCCCCGGCTCCCGGCACATGATCAGTGCATGCTCAGTCACGATATCAGTGCCTGCTCAGCCACGTGATCACTGACGGCACAGTCACGTGATCAGCGCCTCTCAGTCACGTGATCACCGTATGATAAACACGTGATCAGTGAACGACCAGCCACGTGATCACTGCATGCGCGGTCAGGTGGTCAGTTCCTGATCAGCCACCTGATCAGTGCGTGCACAGTCCCCTGATCAGCGCCTGTCAGTCACTGATCACTGCCTGATAAACACGTGATCAGTGCCCGAACAGCCACGTCATCAGTGCATGCGCAGTCACGTGATCAGTGCATGATAGCCACGTGATCAGTGCGTGCACAGTCCCATGATCAGCGCCTGTCAGTCACTGATCATTGCCTGATAAACACGTGATCAGTGCATGATGAGCCATGTGATCAGTGCCCGATCAGCCACGTCATCAGTGCATGCGCAGTCACGTCATCAGTGCATGATAGCCACGTGATCAGTGCATGCTCAGTCACGTGATCTGGACTTGATCAGCCACGTGATCAGTGCCTGCAGAGTCACGTGATCAGGGCCTGCTGAGCTGCGTGATTCCTGCCGGCTCATCTGCATGACAATTGCCAGCTGAGCTGCGTGATTCCTGTCGGCTCATCTGCTTGACAATTGCCAGCTGAGCTGCGTGATTCCTGCCTGGTCACGTGCTTGATTATTGCCAGTTGAGCAGCATGATTCGTCACTGCTGAGCTCCATGCTTATTGCCTGCTGATTGCGTGGTTCGTGTCTGCTCAGCTCTTTGAGTATTGCCTCCTGAGGTCCCTGTTCGGTCGCCACCTGCCGGGGACCAGCCCCAACTGATCCAGGGTATTCGAAGGAGAGATGGCCTAGGCGACTATTTATATGCTAATCAGAGATGTCAAGAATAATAGTATGAGGAGAGCTCAGTAGGAAAATTCGGTGGAGAAAAGAGACTGAGTAGCTTGGTTTACGCGGAAGACCAATCAAACTTCAAGACAAGAAGTTTGCACCACTTACGTAGGCCGCAGGCGCCCTCTCGAATAGCGAAAGGTGCCTCACCCTAGACACCTTCTCGAGTGGGTCTTAGCAGCCCAGGCATAATTAGTAAGCGTGGTGGGTTCCGCGCTCCAGATGGAGACTCAGCTGGAAGTTAAAGGGAAGAATGACAAGGAACTTTATGAATTGGAGCTGTAAGTTAACTCTTTGACAGAGAGAGCGAGATGGTGGTGGGGGACAGCCCCCAGTGAAATCAGAGGTGAGAGCACAAAGCAATACAGTAGGCAGACTCCGGTTTTTTTGGGGGGGAGATGCTCGAGAATATCCGGGTGGACTCCTGAGGCTCGATCCCGCATTTGCGTATGCCGAGCCTCCTTCCTCATGACCTTTGTCCAGAGTGGAATGCCTCCCCGGCTCCCGGCACATGATCAGTGCATGCTCAGTCACGATATCAGTGCCTGCTCAGCCACGTGATCACTGACGGCACAGTCACGTGATCAGCGCCTCTCAGTCACGTGATCACCGTATGATAAACACGTGATCAGTGAACGACCAGCCACGTGATCACTGCATGCGCGGTCAGGTGGTCAGTTCCTGATCAGCCACCTGATCAGTGCGTGCACAGTCCCCTGATCAGCGCCTGTCAGTCACTGATCACTGCCTGATAAACACGTGATCAGTGCCCGAACAGCCACGTCATCAGTGCATGCGCAGTCACGTGATCAGTGCATGATAGCCACGTGATCAGTGCGTGCACAGTCCCATGATCAGCGCCTGTCAGTCACTGATCATTGCCTGATAAACACGTGATCAGTGCATGATGAGCCATGTGATCAGTGCCCGATCAGCCACGTCATCAGTGCATGCGCAGTCACGTCATCAGTGCATGATAGCCACGTGATCAGTGCATGCTCAGTCACGTGATCTGGACTTGATCAGCCACGTGATCAGTGCCTGCAGAGTCACGTGATCAGGGCCTGCTGAGCTGCGTGATTCCTGCCGGCTCATCTGCATGACAATTGCCAGCTGAGCTGCGTGATTCCTGTCGGCTCATCTGCTTGACAATTGCCAGCTGAGCTGCGTGATTCCTGCCTGGTCACGTGCTTGATTATTGCCAGTTGAGCAGCATGATTCGTCACTGCTGAGCTCCATGCTTATTGCCTGCTGATTGCGTGGTTCGTGTCTGCTCAGCTCTTTGAGTATTGCCTCCTGAGGTCCCTGTTCGGTCGCCACCTGCCGGGGACCAGCCCCAACTGATCCAGGGTATTCGAAGGAGAGATGGCCTAGGCGACTATTTATATGCTAATCAGAGATGTCAAGAATAATAGTATGAGGAGAGCTCAGTAGGAAAATTCGGTGGAGAAAAGAGACTGAGTAGCTTGGTTTACGCGGAAGACCAATCAAACTTCAAGACAAGAAGTTTGCACCACTTACGTAGGCCGCAGGCGCCCTCTCGAATAGCGAAAGGTGCCTCACCCTAGACACCTTCTCGAGTGGGTCTTAGCAGCCCAGGCATAATTAGTAAGCGTGGTGGGTTCCGCGCTCCAGATGGAGACTCAGCTGGAAGTTAAAGGGAAGAATGACAAGGAACTTTATGAATTGGAGCTGTAAGTTAACTCTTTGACAGAGAGAGCGAGATGGTGGTGGGGGACAGCCCCCAGTGAAATCAGAGGTGAGAGCACAAAGCAATACAGTAGGCAGACTCCGGTTTTTTTGGGGGGGAGATGCTCGAGAATATCCGGGTGGACTCCTGAGGCTCGATCCCGCATTTGCGTATGCCGAGCCTCCTTCCTCATGACCTTTGTCCAGAGTGGAATGCCTCCCCGGCTCCCGGCACATGATCAGTGCATGCTCAGTCACGATATCAGTGCCTGCTCAGCCACGTGATCACTGACGGCACAGTCACGTGATCAGCGCCTCTCAGTCACGTGATCACCGTATGATAAACACGTGATCAGTGAACGACCAGCCACGTGATCACTGCATGCGCGGTCAGGTGGTCAGTTCCTGATCAGCCACCTGATCAGTGCGTGCACAGTCCCCTGATCAGCGCCTGTCAGTCACTGATCACTGCCTGATAAACACGTGATCAGTGCCCGAACAGCCACGTCATCAGTGCATGCGCAGTCACGTGATCAGTGCATGATAGCCACGTGATCAGTGCGTGCACAGTCCCATGATCAGCGCCTGTCAGTCACTGATCATTGCCTGATAAACACGTGATCAGTGCATGATGAGCCATGTGATCAGTGCCCGATCAGCCACGTCATCAGTGCATGCGCAGTCACGTCATCAGTGCATGATAGCCACGTGATCAGTGCATGCTCAGTCACGTGATCTGGACTTGATCAGCCACGTGATCAGTGCCTGCAGAGTCACGTGATCAGGGCCTGCTGAGCTGCGTGATTCCTGCCGGCTCATCTGCATGACAATTGCCAGCTGAGCTGCGTGATTCCTGTCGGCTCATCTGCTTGACAATTGCCAGCTGAGCTGCGTGATTCCTGCCTGGTCACGTGCTTGATTATTGCCAGTTGAGCAGCATGATTCGTCACTGCTGAGCTCCATGCTTATTGCCTGCTGATTGCGTGGTTCGTGTCTGCTCAGCTCTTTGAGTATTGCCTCCTGAGGTCCCTGTTCGGTCGCCACCTGCCGGGGACCAGCCCCAACTGATCCAGGGTATTCGAAGGAGAGATGGCCTAGGCGACTATTTATATGCTAATCAGAGATGTCAAGAATAATAGTATGAGGAGAGCTCAGTAGGAAAATTCGGTGGAGAAAAGAGACTGAGTAGCTTGGTTTACGCGGAAGACCAATCAAACTTCAAGACAAGAAGTTTGCACCACTTACGTAGGCCGCAGGCGCCCTCTCGAATAGCGAAAGGTGCCTCACCCTAGACACCTTCTCGAGTGGGTCTTAGCAGCCCAGGCATAATTAGTAAGCGTGGTGGGTTCCGCGCTCCAGATGGAGACTCAGCTGGAAGTTAAAGGGAAGAATGACAAGGAACTTTATGAATTGGAGCTGTAAGTTAACTCTTTGACAGAGAGAGCGAGATGGTGGTGGGGGACAGCCCCCAGTGAAATCAGAGGTGAGAGCACAAAGCAATACAGTAGGCAGACTCCGGTTTTTTTGGGGGGGAGATGCTCGAGAATATCCGGGTGGACTCCTGAGGCTCGATCCCGCATTTGCGTATGCCGAGCCTCCTTCCTCATGACCTTTGTCCAGAGTGGAATGCCTCCCCGGCTCCCGGCACATGATCAGTGCATGCTCAGTCACGATATCAGTGCCTGCTCAGCCACGTGATCACTGACGGCACAGTCACGTGATCAGCGCCTCTCAGTCACGTGATCACCGTATGATAAACACGTGATCAGTGAACGACCAGCCACGTGATCACTGCATGCGCGGTCAGGTGGTCAGTTCCTGATCAGCCACCTGATCAGTGCGTGCACAGTCCCCTGATCAGCGCCTGTCAGTCACTGATCACTGCCTGATAAACACGTGATCAGTGCCCGAACAGCCACGTCATCAGTGCATGCGCAGTCACGTGATCAGTGCATGATAGCCACGTGATCAGTGCGTGCACAGTCCCATGATCAGCGCCTGTCAGTCACTGATCATTGCCTGATAAACACGTGATCAGTGCATGATGAGCCATGTGATCAGTGCCCGATCAGCCACGTCATCAGTGCATGCGCAGTCACGTCATCAGTGCATGATAGCCACGTGATCAGTGCATGCTCAGTCACGTGATCTGGACTTGATCAGCCACGTGATCAGTGCCTGCAGAGTCACGTGATCAGGGCCTGCTGAGCTGCGTGATTCCTGCCGGCTCATCTGCATGACAATTGCCAGCTGAGCTGCGTGATTCCTGTCGGCTCATCTGCTTGACAATTGCCAGCTGAGCTGCGTGATTCCTGCCTGGTCACGTGCTTGATTATTGCCAGTTGAGCAGCATGATTCGTCACTGCTGAGCTCCATGCTTATTGCCTGCTGATTGCGTGGTTCGTGTCTGCTCAGCTCTTTGAGTATTGCCTCCTGAGGTCCCTGTTCGGTCGCCACCTGCCGGGGACCAGCCCCAACTGATCCAGGGTATTCGAAGGAGAGATGGCCTAGGCGACTATTTATATGCTAATCAGAGATGTCAAGAATAATAGTATGAGGAGAGCTCAGTAGGAAAATTCGGTGGAGAAAAGAGACTGAGTAGCTTGGTTTACGCGGAAGACCAATCAAACTTCAAGACAAGAAGTTTGCACCACTTACGTAGGCCGCAGGCGCCCTCTCGAATAGCGAAAGGTGCCTCACCCTAGACACCTTCTCGAGTGGGTCTTAGCAGCCCAGGCATAATTAGTAAGCGTGGTGGGTTCCGCGCTCCAGATGGAGACTCAGCTGGAAGTTAAAGGGAAGAATGACAAGGAACTTTATGAATTGGAGCTGTAAGTTAACTCTTTGACAGAGAGAGCGAGATGGTGGTGGGGGACAGCCCCCAGTGAAATCAGAGGTGAGAGCACAAAGCAATACAGTAGGCAGACTCCGGTTTTTTTGGGGGGGAGATGCTCGAGAATATCCGGGTGGACTCCTGAGGCTCGATCCCGCATTTGCGTATGCCGAGCCTCCTTCCTCATGACCTTTGTCCAGAGTGGAATGCCTCCCCGGCTCCCGGCACATGATCAGTGCATGCTCAGTCACGATATCAGTGCCTGCTCAGCCACGTGATCACTGACGGCACAGTCACGTGATCAGCGCCTCTCAGTCACGTGATCACCGTATGATAAACACGTGATCAGTGAACGACCAGCCACGTGATCACTGCATGCGCGGTCAGGTGGTCAGTTCCTGATCAGCCACCTGATCAGTGCGTGCACAGTCCCCTGATCAGCGCCTGTCAGTCACTGATCACTGCCTGATAAACACGTGATCAGTGCCCGAACAGCCACGTCATCAGTGCATGCGCAGTCACGTGATCAGTGCATGATAGCCACGTGATCAGTGCGTGCACAGTCCCATGATCAGCGCCTGTCAGTCACTGATCATTGCCTGATAAACACGTGATCAGTGCATGATGAGCCATGTGATCAGTGCCCGATCAGCCACGTCATCAGTGCATGCGCAGTCACGTCATCAGTGCATGATAGCCACGTGATCAGTGCATGCTCAGTCACGTGATCTGGACTTGATCAGCCACGTGATCAGTGCCTGCAGAGTCACGTGATCAGGGCCTGCTGAGCTGCGTGATTCCTGCCGGCTCATCTGCATGACAATTGCCAGCTGAGCTGCGTGATTCCTGTCGGCTCATCTGCTTGACAATTGCCAGCTGAGCTGCGTGATTCCTGCCTGGTCACGTGCTTGATTATTGCCAGTTGAGCAGCATGATTCGTCACTGCTGAGCTCCATGCTTATTGCCTGCTGATTGCGTGGTTCGTGTCTGCTCAGCTCTTTGAGTATTGCCTCCTGAGGTCCCTGTTCGGTCGCCACCTGCCGGGGACCAGCCCCAACTGATCCAGGGTATTCGAAGGAGAGATGGCCTAGGCGACTATTTATATGCTAATCAGAGATGTCAAGAATAATAGTATGAGGAGAGCTCAGTAGGAAAATTCGGTGGAGAAAAGAGACTGAGTAGCTTGGTTTACGCGGAAGACCAATCAAACTTCAAGACAAGAAGTTTGCACCACTTACGTAGGCCGCAGGCGCCCTCTCGAATAGCGAAAGGTGCCTCACCCTAGACACCTTCTCGAGTGGGTCTTAGCAGCCCAGGCATAATTAGTAAGCGTGGTGGGTTCCGCGCTCCAGATGGAGACTCAGCTGGAAGTTAAAGGGAAGAATGACAAGGAACTTTATGAATTGGAGCTGTAAGTTAACTCTTTGACAGAGAGAGCGAGATGGTGGTGGGGGACAGCCCCCAGTGAAATCAGAGGTGAGAGCACAAAGCAATACAGTAGGCAGACTCCGGTTTTTTTGGGGGGGAGATGCTCGAGAATATCCGGGTGGACTCCTGAGGCTCGATCCCGCATTTGCGTATGCCGAGCCTCCTTCCTCATGACCTTTGTCCAGAGTGGAATGCCTCCCCGGCTCCCGGCACATGATCAGTGCATGCTCAGTCACGATATCAGTGCCTGCTCAGCCACGTGATCACTGACGGCACAGTCACGTGATCAGCGCCTCTCAGTCACGTGATCACCGTATGATAAACACGTGATCAGTGAACGACCAGCCACGTGATCACTGCATGCGCGGTCAGGTGGTCAGTTCCTGATCAGCCACCTGATCAGTGCGTGCACAGTCCCCTGATCAGCGCCTGTCAGTCACTGATCACTGCCTGATAAACACGTGATCAGTGCCCGAACAGCCACGTCATCAGTGCATGCGCAGTCACGTGATCAGTGCATGATAGCCACGTGATCAGTGCGTGCACAGTCCCATGATCAGCGCCTGTCAGTCACTGATCATTGCCTGATAAACACGTGATCAGTGCATGATGAGCCATGTGATCAGTGCCCGATCAGCCACGTCATCAGTGCATGCGCAGTCACGTCATCAGTGCATGATAGCCACGTGATCAGTGCATGCTCAGTCACGTGATCTGGACTTGATCAGCCACGTGATCAGTGCCTGCAGAGTCACGTGATCAGGGCCTGCTGAGCTGCGTGATTCCTGCCGGCTCATCTGCATGACAATTGCCAGCTGAGCTGCGTGATTCCTGTCGGCTCATCTGCTTGACAATTGCCAGCTGAGCTGCGTGATTCCTGCCTGGTCACGTGCTTGATTATTGCCAGTTGAGCAGCATGATTCGTCACTGCTGAGCTCCATGCTTATTGCCTGCTGATTGCGTGGTTCGTGTCTGCTCAGCTCTTTGAGTATTGCCTCCTGAGGTCCCTGTTCGGTCGCCACCTGCCGGGGACCAGCCCCAACTGATCCAGGGTATTCGAAGGAGAGATGGCCTAGGCGACTATTTATATGCTAATCAGAGATGTCAAGAATAATAGTATGAGGAGAGCTCAGTAGGAAAATTCGGTGGAGAAAAGAGACTGAGTAGCTTGGTTTACGCGGAAGACCAATCAAACTTCAAGACAAGAAGTTTGCACCACTTACGTAGGCCGCAGGCGCCCTCTCGAATAGCGAAAGGTGCCTCACCCTAGACACCTTCTCGAGTGGGTCTTAGCAGCCCAGGCATAATTAGTAAGCGTGGTGGGTTCCGCGCTCCAGATGGAGACTCAGCTGGAAGTTAAAGGGAAGAATGACAAGGAACTTTATGAATTGGAGCTGTAAGTTAACTCTTTGACAGAGAGAGCGAGATGGTGGTGGGGGACAGCCCCCAGTGAAATCAGAGGTGAGAGCACAAAGCAATACAGTAGGCAGACTCCGGTTTTTTTGGGGGGGAGATGCTCGAGAATATCCGGGTGGACTCCTGAGGCTCGATCCCGCATTTGCGTATGCCGAGCCTCCTTCCTCATGACCTTTGTCCAGAGTGGAATGCCTCCCCGGCTCCCGGCACATGATCAGTGCATGCTCAGTCACGATATCAGTGCCTGCTCAGCCACGTGATCACTGACGGCACAGTCACGTGATCAGCGCCTCTCAGTCACGTGATCACCGTATGATAAACACGTGATCAGTGAACGACCAGCCACGTGATCACTGCATGCGCGGTCAGGTGGTCAGTTCCTGATCAGCCACCTGATCAGTGCGTGCACAGTCCCCTGATCAGCGCCTGTCAGTCACTGATCACTGCCTGATAAACACGTGATCAGTGCCCGAACAGCCACGTCATCAGTGCATGCGCAGTCACGTGATCAGTGCATGATAGCCACGTGATCAGTGCGTGCACAGTCCCATGATCAGCGCCTGTCAGTCACTGATCATTGCCTGATAAACACGTGATCAGTGCATGATGAGCCATGTGATCAGTGCCCGATCAGCCACGTCATCAGTGCATGCGCAGTCACGTCATCAGTGCATGATAGCCACGTGATCAGTGCATGCTCAGTCACGTGATCTGGACTTGATCAGCCACGTGATCAGTGCCTGCAGAGTCACGTGATCAGGGCCTGCTGAGCTGCGTGATTCCTGCCGGCTCATCTGCATGACAATTGCCAGCTGAGCTGCGTGATTCCTGCCTGGTCACGTGCTTGATTATTGCCAGTTGAGCAGCATGATTCGTCACTGCTGAGCTCCATGCTTATTGCCTGCTGATTGCGTGGTTCGTGTCTGCTCAGCTCTTTGAGTATTGCCTCCTGAGGTCCCTGTTCGGTCGCCACCTGCCGGGGACCAGCCCCAACTGATCCAGGGTATTCGAAGGAGAGATGGCCTAGGCGACTATTTATATGCTAATCAGAGATGTCAAGAATAATAGTATGAGGAGAGCTCAGTAGGAAAATTCGGTGGAGAAAAGAGACTGAGTAGCTTGGTTTACGCGGAAGACCAATCAAACTTCAAGACAAGAAGTTTGCACCACTTACGTAGGCCGCAGGCGCCCTCTCGAATAGCGAAAGGTGCCTCACCCTAGACACCTTCTCGAGTGGGTCTTAGCAGCCCAGGCATAATTAGTAAGCGTGGTGGGTTCCGCGCTCCAGATGGAGACTCAGCTGGAAGTTAAAGGGAAGAATGACAAGGAACTTTATGAATTGGAGCTGTAAGTTAACTCTTTGACAGAGAGAGCGAGATGGTGGTGGGGGACAGCCCCCAGTGAAATCAGAGGTGAGAGCACAAAGCAATACAGTAGGCAGACTCCGGTTTTTTTGGGGGGGAGATGCTCGAGAATATCCGGGTGGACTCCTGAGGCTCGATCCCGCATTTGCGTATGCCGAGCCTCCTTCCTCATGACCTTTGTCCAGAGTGGAATGCCTCCCCGGCTCCCGGCACATGATCAGTGCATGCTCAGTCACGATATCAGTGCCTGCTCAGCCACGTGATCACTGACGGCACAGTCACGTGATCAGCGCCTCTCAGTCACGTGATCACCGTATGATAAACACGTGATCAGTGAACGACCAGCCACGTGATCACTGCATGCGCGGTCAGGTGGTCAGTTCCTGATCAGCCACCTGATCAGTGCGTGCACAGTCCCCTGATCAGCGCCTGTCAGTCACTGATCACTGCCTGATAAACACGTGATCAGTGCCCGAACAGCCACGTCATCAGTGCATGCGCAGTCACGTGATCAGTGCATGATAGCCACGTGATCAGTGCGTGCACAGTCCCATGATCAGCGCCTGTCAGTCACTGATCATTGCCTGATAAACACGTGATCAGTGCATGATGAGCCATGTGATCAGTGCCCGATCAGCCACGTCATCAGTGCATGCGCAGTCACGTCATCAGTGCATGATAGCCACGTGATCAGTGCATGCTCAGTCACGTGATCTGGACTTGATCAGCCACGTGATCAGTGCCTGCAGAGTCACGTGATCAGGGCCTGCTGAGCTGCGTGATTCCTGCCGGCTCATCTGCATGACAATTGCCAGCTGAGCTGCGTGATTCCTGTCGGCTCATCTGCTTGACAATTGCCAGCTGAGCTGCGTGATTCCTGCCTGGTCACGTGCTTGATTATTGCCAGTTGAGCAGCATGATTCGTCACTGCTGAGCTCCATGCTTATTGCCTGCTGATTGCGTGGTTCGTGTCTGCTCAGCTCTTTGAGTATTGCCTCCTGAGGTCCCTGTTCGGTCGCCACCTGCCGGGGACCAGCCCCAACTGATCCAGGGTATTCGAAGGAGAGATGGCCTAGGCGACTATTTATATGCTAATCAGAGATGTCAAGAATAATAGTATGAGGAGAGCTCAGTAGGAAAATTCGGTGGAGAAAAGAGACTGAGTAGCTTGGTTTACGCGGAAGACCAATCAAACTTCAAGACAAGAAGTTTGCACCACTTACGTAGGCCGCAGGCGCCCTCTCGAATAGCGAAAGGTGCCTCACCCTAGACACCTTCTCGAGTGGGTCTTAGCAGCCCAGGCATAATTAGTAAGCGTGGTGGGTTCCGCGCTCCAGATGGAGACTCAGCTGGAAGTTAAAGGGAAGAATGACAAGGAACTTTATGAATTGGAGCTGTAAGTTAACTCTTTGACAGAGAGAGCGAGATGGTGGTGGGGGACAGCCCCCAGTGAAATCAGAGGTGAGAGCACAAAGCAATACAGTAGGCAGACTCCGGTTTTTTTGGGGGGGAGATGCTCGAGAATATCCGGGTGGACTCCTGAGGCTCGATCCCGCATTTGCGTATGCCGAGCCTCCTTCCTCATGACCTTTGTCCAGAGTGGAATGCCTCCCCGGCTCCCGGCACATGATCAGTGCATGCTCAGTCACGATATCAGTGCCTGCTCAGCCACGTGATCACTGACGGCACAGTCACGTGATCAGCGCCTCTCAGTCACGTGATCACCGTATGATAAACACGTGATCAGTGAACGACCAGCCACGTGATCACTGCATGCGCGGTCAGGTGGTCAGTTCCTGATCAGCCACCTGATCAGTGCGTGCACAGTCCCCTGATCAGCGCCTGTCAGTCACTGATCACTGCCTGATAAACACGTGATCAGTGCCCGAACAGCCACGTCATCAGTGCATGCGCAGTCACGTGATCAGTGCATGATAGCCACGTGATCAGTGCGTGCACAGTCCCATGATCAGCGCCTGTCAGTCACTGATCATTGCCTGATAAACACGTGATCAGTGCATGATGAGCCATGTGATCAGTGCCCGATCAGCCACGTCATCAGTGCATGCGCAGTCACGTCATCAGTGCATGATAGCCACGTGATCAGTGCATGCTCAGTCACGTGATCTGGACTTGATCAGCCACGTGATCAGTGCCTGCAGAGTCACGTGATCAGGGCCTGCTGAGCTGCGTGATTCCTGCCGGCTCATCTGCATGACAATTGCCAGCTGAGCTGCGTGATTCCTGTCGGCTCATCTGCTTGACAATTGCCAGCTGAGCTGCGTGATTCCTGCCTGGTCACGTGCTTGATTATTGCCAGTTGAGCAGCATGATTCGTCACTGCTGAGCTCCATGCTTATTGCCTGCTGATTGCGTGGTTCGTGTCTGCTCAGCTCTTTGAGTATTGCCTCCTGAGGTCCCTGTTCGGTCGCCACCTGCCGGGGACCAGCCCCAACTGATCCAGGGTATTCGAAGGAGAGATGGCCTAGGCGACTATTTATATGCTAATCAGAGATGTCAAGAATAATAGTATGAGGAGAGCTCAGTAGGAAAATTCGGTGGAGAAAAGAGACTGAGTAGCTTGGTTTACGCGGAAGACCAATCAAACTTCAAGACAAGAAGTTTGCACCACTTACGTAGGCCGCAGGCGCCCTCTCGAATAGCGAAAGGTGCCTCACCCTAGACACCTTCTCGAGTGGGTCTTAGCAGCCCAGGCATAATTAGTAAGCGTGGTGGGTTCCGCGCTCCAGATGGAGACTCAGCTGGAAGTTAAAGGGAAGAATGACAAGGAACTTTATGAATTGGAGCTGTAAGTTAACTCTTTGACAGAGAGAGCGAGATGGTGGTGGGGGACAGCCCCCAGTGAAATCAGAGGTGAGAGCACAAAGCAATACAGTAGGCAGACTCCGGTTTTTTTGGGGGGGAGATGCTCGAGAATATCCGGGTGGACTCCTGAGGCTCGATCCCGCATTTGCGTATGCCGAGCCTCCTTCCTCATGACCTTTGTCCAGAGTGGAATGCCTCCCCGGCTCCCGGCACATGATCAGTGCATGCTCAGTCACGATATCAGTGCCTGCTCAGCCACGTGATCACTGACGGCACAGTCACGTGATCAGCGCCTCTCAGTCACGTGATCACCGTATGATAAACACGTGATCAGTGAACGACCAGCCACGTGATCACTGCATGCGCGGTCAGGTGGTCAGTTCCTGATCAGCCACCTGATCAGTGCGTGCACAGTCCCCTGATCAGCGCCTGTCAGTCACTGATCACTGCCTGATAAACACGTGATCAGTGCCCGAACAGCCACGTCATCAGTGCATGCGCAGTCACGTGATCAGTGCATGATAGCCACGTGATCAGTGCGTGCACAGTCCCATGATCAGCGCCTGTCAGTCACTGATCATTGCCTGATAAACACGTGATCAGTGCATGATGAGCCATGTGATCAGTGCCCGATCAGCCACGTCATCAGTGCATGCGCAGTCACGTCATCAGTG
Source organism: Bos taurus (assembly GCF_002263795.3). NCBI lineage: Eukaryota > Metazoa > Chordata > Mammalia > Artiodactyla > Bovidae > Bos > Bos taurus. The sequence continues at coordinate 5,107 of NW_020190822.1, read as the reverse complement.
CATGATAGCCACGTGATCAGTGCATGCTCAGTCACGTGATCTGGACTTGATCAGCCACGTGATCAGTGCCTGCAGAGTCACGTGATCAGGGCCTGCTGAGCTGCGTGATTCCTGCCGGCTCATCTGCATGACAATTGCCAGCTGAGCTGCGTGATTCCTGTCGGCTCATCTGCTTGACAATTGCCAGCTGAGCTGCGTGATTCCTGCCTGGTCACGTGCTTGATTATTGCCAGTTGAGCAGCATGATTCGTCACTGCTGAGCTCCATGCTTATTGCCTGCTGATTGCGTGGTTCGTGTCTGCTCAGCTCTTTGAGTATTGCCTCCTGAGGTCCCTGTTCGGTCGCCACCTGCGGGACCAGCCCCAACTGATCCAGGGTATTCGAAGGAGAGATGGCCTAGGGCGACTATTTATATGCTAATCAGACAGATGTCAAGAATAATAGTATGAGGAGAGCTCAGTTGGAAAAAATCTCGGTGGGAAGAAAAAGAGACTGGAGAGCTGGTTTTACGCGGATAAAGACCCAATCAATCTTCAAGACAAGAGTTTGCACCCACTGTATCTAGTACCGGCCGTAGGCGGCGCCCGCTCGAATAGCGAAAGGTGCCTTCACCCTAGAACACGCTTCTCGTGTGCGGTCTTAGCCACGCCCAAGGCCCATAATTTAGTAAGCGTCGTGGGTTCCGCGCCTCCAGAATGGAGAGCTCAGCTGGCAAGTAAAGAGAAGAAGACAAGAGACACTTTTATGCAATTTGGAGCTGTAAGTTAAGCTCATTTGACAGATGAGCAGCGAGATGGTGGCTGGGGGAACAGCCCCCAAGTGAAATCATCGAGGTCCGAGAGCACAAAGCAATACAGTAGGCAGACTTCCGGTTTTCTTTGGGGGGGGGAGACTGCTCGAGATAAATCCGGGGGACTCCTGAGGCTCGATCCCGCCTTCTGCGTATGCCGCGAGCCTCGCTTCCTCCATGACACCTTTGTCCAGCAGTGGAATGCCTCCCCGGCTCCCGGCCACTTGATCAGTCGCATGCTCAGTCACGATATCAGTGCCTGCTCAGCCACGTGATCACTGACGGCACAGTCACGTGATCAGCGCCTCTCAGTCACGTGATCACCGTATGATAAACACGTGATCAGTGAACGACCCAGCCACGTGAATCACTGCATGCGCGGTCAGGTGGTCAGTTCCTGATCAGCCACCTGATCAGTGCGTGCACAGTCCCCTGATCAGCGCCTGTCAGTCACTGATTCACTTGCCTGATAAACACGTGATCAGTGCTGATGAGCCATTGATCAGTGCCGATCATCCACCGTTCATCGTGCATGCCGCTTTGTCACGTTGATCAGTGCATTAATGAGCCACGTGATCCACGTGCATGCATTAGTCACGTGATCTTGGACAAATTTGATCAGCCACGTGATCAGTGCCTGCAGAGTCACGTTGATCAGGGCCCCTGCTGAGCTGCGTGCATTCCTGCCGGCTCATCTGCCATGACAATTGCCCATCTTGAGCTGCGTGAGCCTGTCGGCTCATTTTCTTTTTCTTTGCCTTGGAACCAAAATTGCCAGCTTGCAGCTGCGTGATTCCTGCCTGGCACGTGCTTGATTATTAGCCAGTGAGCAGCATTATTCGTCCTGCCTGAGCTCCATGCTTATGCCTGCTGCATTGGTGGTTCGATGTCTGCTCAGCTCCTTCTGAGTATGGCCTCGCTGAAGGCTCGGCATACGCAAATGCGGGATCGAGCCTCAGGAGTCAACCCGGATGTTCTCGCAGCATCTCCCCCCCCAAAAAACCGGGTCTGCCGCTACTGTATTCTTTGTGCTCTCACCTCTGATTTCACTGGGCTGATTCCCCCACCACCATCTCGCGTGGGTCCCCTTCCTGCTCTCCTTCAAGTACGGCCCTCTTGGCTCACTGTAGCGGACATCCAGCAACTCTCCTAAACAGATGCCTATCGCTTTGAGTCATCGGCCAGCTATTATTCTCCGAGCCCAGTACTGCCATGTCTGAGCGACTGGAGATTATACCCACCTAATGCCAATCTCTAGAACTAAGATTGTACTACATGAGGTAGTACTATAAAGACTCCATATCGAAATCGTGTTATCGGATAGAGCAGATGTACCACCCTTTTCGCTATTCGAGAGGGCGGCCTGCCGGCCTAACGTAAGTGGAGTGCGAAAGAAAAATAGGACCGTCTGAGAAGCTTGATGTAAGTTATCGCGGGGATACGATTCCCAATCCCAAGTCTCTGCCGAGATGCACACGACAGATAAGCTACTTCCTCCCAGCCTACTCATTCTCTCCGTATTCGCATATCCGACACTCTTTCATCGCGTACCCTCACCTTTCCTCGTCTATACTTAAATAGGCACGATATCCTCAGGTCCATTCTACCATAGATTCAACACTTCTCAGACGCTCGTGTAGCCTACATCCGCTACGTCATCCAGGCATACCTGTGAGATAAATACGCCGTCGGTTGGGATTCCGCCCGGTCTGCTCGCGATCGTGAGAGCTCCACGCGCAAAAGTTTAAGGGAAGAATGAGGTGACAGCAGAACTTTATAATTGGAAGCTGTAAGTTAACCCGCAATACATGACGAAGCGATCAAGAGAGCGGCCGAATAATCTCATATATAAGGTAGGGGCGTGACAGCACCCCCCAGTGATAGAATCCACAGCGACCGATGAGAGCACAATCAGCAGGCAAAGAGGTCAAGCATTGAGAGAGTACACTGCTACAAGTGACTCTAGCGAAGTCTCTTGTTCTTTGCTTGAGCAGGTAGAGTAATGATTCAAGCCACGCAGAACATGTGCACCAGCGAGGAAGCTCAACCGTCCATGAGCTCGAACTCTGCAAGTATCTGCACGCACGGCTGAGGCCCAGACCTATGGGAATCCATACTCGCAGCTGCCACGCTATGGCCATATCCGTTCCTGCACGCGAGATGACCCCTTTGTCCATGAAGTGGAATGCCTGCCCCGCTCCCGGCGACGCATGGGAAATCATCGCCCAGGTGCCTCAGCAGGCCCCTGATCAGTGACTCTGCAGGCACTGATCACGTGGGATGCTCCTGATCAAGTCCAGAATCAGATACACCGTGACTGAGCAGATATGTACATCGATCGTGCGCCTATCATCACTGATCCCTCGGGGCATCTGCGAGCCCACGTGTTCCCTACTAGCGTAGGAACGTGGCACCTATCGAGTGCCCACTCTGATCAGCGTGGGATCAGCGCCCATGCACTCTCATATCAAGTCGAGCGGGTTAGTATCCATGCAGCCCAGTAATTTGCCCTAAAGTGACTACGACACCCAGGTGGACAGCTGATGCTAGAGGGACTGTTCCACGCCCCAACCGTAGCCATTACCCCCACCGTGTGATCAGGCTCGACTCAATGCCACTTATCACTGCGGGCGTGACCTGTCGAATGCCTGGCAAGTTCTCTAGTATGCGAGACCGCACGCGTTGATCCAGTGGTGCTGTGCACAGTCCCCCTTGATCAGCGCCTGTCGTCACTGATCAAACTGCGCGTATACAGAACACGGATCAGTGCCCAACAGCACACGGTCTCAGTGCCATGCGCAGTCACGGATCAGTGCATGATAGCCACGTGATCAGTGCGTGCACAGTCCCAATGATCAGCGGCCTGTTCAGTCACTGATCATTGCCTGATAAAAACCGTGATCAGTGCATGATGAGCCATTGATCAGGGCGCCGATCAGCCATGCATCAGATGCATTGCGCAGTCAGCGTCTTCAGTGATGAGTAGCCGACGTGATCATAGTGCATGCTCCAGGCACGTGATCTGGACTTGATTCAGCCAGTGATCAGTGCCTGCAGAGTCACGTGATCAGGGCCTGCTGAGCTGGTGATTCCGCCGGCTCATCTGCATGACAATTGCCAGCTGAGCTGCGTGTGATCGTGTCGGCTCATCTGCTTGACAATTGCCAGCTGAGCTGCGTGATTCCTGCCTGGGGCACGGGCTTGATTATTGCCAGTTTGAGCAGCATGATTCGTCACTGCCTGGCTCCATGCTTATTGCCTGCTGATTGCGCTGGTTCGTGTCTTGCTCAGCTCTTTGAGTATGCCTCCTGAGGTCCCTGTTCGGTCGCCACCTGGGCCCGACCAGCCCCAAACTGAATTCCAGGGTATTCGAAGGAGAGATGGCCTAGGCGACTTTTATATGCTAATCAGAGATGTCAAGAATAAATAGTATGAGGAGAGCTCAGGTAGGAAAATTTCGGTGGGAAAATAGAGCAGCTGAGTAGCTTTGGTTTAAGGGGGATAGAGGCACATCCGAACAACTTCAGAGAACAAGAAGTTTGCACCACTTACGTACCGGGCGCAGCGGCGCATCGCCTCTCGGAAATAGCGAAAGGTGCCTCACCCTAGAAAACACCCTCTCGAACAGTGGGTCTTTAGGCACCAGGGGCATATAATTAGTTAAGCGTGGTGGGTTCGCGCTCCAGAGGAGACTCAGCTGGACAGTTTAAGGCGAAGAATGACAAGGAACTTTATGAATTTGAGCTGTAATGTTAACTCTTGACAGAGGAGGCGAGATGGTGGTGGGGACAGCCCCAGTAAAATCAGAGGTGAAGCAACAAAAGCAATACAGTAGGCAGACTCTGGTTTTTTTGGGGGGGAATCTGCGTCGAGAGAACATCCGGGTGGACTCCTGAGGCTCGATCCCGGCATTGGCGTATGCCCGAGCCTCCTTCCTCATGACCTTTGTCCAGAGGGAATGCCTCCCCGGGCTCCGGACATGCAGTGTGCATACAGATGCTCAGTCACGAGTATCAGTGTCCTGCTCAGCCACGTGATCACGACGGCACACAGTCACGTGATCAGCGCCTCTCGTCACGGATCACCGTATGATAAACACGTGATCAGTGACACGACCCAGCCACGTGATCACTGCGCATGCTGCGCGTCAGGTGGTCAGGTGCGTCAACTCCGACTCATCCGTCTCGCCACCTGATCAGGTGCGTGCACAGTCCCCTGGATCAGCGCCTGTCAGTCACTTGATCTCACTGCCTGATAAACACCTTTAGTGATCAGTGCCGGGATTCCGAACAGAGCACGTTATCAGGTGCATGCACA